>NC_079418.1:8995510-9053170 GCF_026213295.1 Gadus chalcogrammus
TACTGCTTCATCCAGGTCAGCTGTCTGTCTGTCCTTCTGCCTGTCTTAGTCCTTCTCTGTCTGTCTGTCTGTCTCTCTCTTGGTCACCCTCTATCTCTCTTTTGCTCTATCTCTGTCCGTCTTTCTGTCTGTGTCTCTCTCTCTCTTGGTCTCTGTCTCTGTCTCTCTCTCCCCTCTTTTTTTCCGATTAAAATAAATAAATATTATATCATATATATTATTTGCTAAAAGTAAACCTGTGTCCTTTTCAAATTGTGTCGCTGCTCGCTCTTACCCCATGTGTGATTCTCTCTCTCTCTCTCTCTCTCTCTCTCTCTCTCTCTCTCTCTCTCTCTCTCTCTCTCTCTCTCTCTCTCTCTCTCTCTCTCTCTCTCTCTCTCTCTCTCTCTCTCTCTCTCTCTCTCTCTCTCTCTCAGGGTGATGTGTGTGACCAGCGTCTGGTCTCTCACCTCTTCAACACCGAGGACATCGACGTGGTGTTTCACCTGGCCGCCATGACACACGTCGGTATGACGCACACGCACATACATACACGCACGCACGCACCCTCCCCTGACTCCTCCCCCGCCCCTCCTCCTCCCTCAGAGGGGTCCACCCTAACCCTTCCCCTCAGTCTCCCCCTCATTTGTCTCCCCCCTAACTCTCCCCCTTCCCCGCCTGTCTCCCCCTCTAGAGGGTTCCCCCTCCTGTCTCCCCCCTCCTGTCTCCCCCCAGTCTCCCCCTCAGAGGCGTCCTCCCTAACCTTCCCCCTGTCTCCCCCCTCTCCCCGTCTCCCCCCAGAGACCTCCTACCTCTGTCCCTCCCTCTTCCAGAGGGTGAACGTGGAGGGTACCCGGGTGGTCCTGGCCGCGGCCCGGGGGGCCGGCCACGCCCTGCGGCGCTTCGTGTACGTCAGCACGGACGAGGTCTACGGGGGCGGCGGCCTGCAGGCGAGACTCCTACCTCCTTGTCTCCTACCTCCTCGTTCACTGTGTCTCTTCGTCTCCCAACTCCTCGGTCACTGTGTCTCCTACGTCCTCGTTCACCAGGCCTTTATACTCTCCTACGTCCTCGTCTCCTATGTCCTCGTTCACTATGCCTCCAATTTCTTTGTTCGCTATGTCTCCTACGTCCTCCTTCACTAGGCATTTTATACTCTCCTATGTCCTCGTTCACTAGGCCCCCTACGTCCTCGTTCACTATGTCTCCTATGTCCTCGTTCACTATTCCTTTTATACTGTCCTACATCCTCATTCACTATTCCTTTTATATATCCTTTTATATTTTCATGATGTCTTTCTGTCTGCAGGTGTTTGATGATGTGTGTGTGATGTCTGTCTGCAGGTGTTTGATGATGTGTGTGTGATGTCTGTCTGCAGGTGTTTGATGATGTGTGTGTGATGTCTCTCTGCAGGTGTTTGATGATGTGTGTGTGATGTCTGTCTGCAGGTGTTTGATGATGTGTGTGTGATGTCTGTCTGCAGGTGTTTGATGTGTGTGTGATGTGTGTGTGCAGGTGTTTGTGTGTGTAATGTCTGTCTGCAGGTGTTTGATGATGTGTGTGTGATGTCTATGTGCAGGTGTTTGATGTGTGTGTGATGTCCGTCTGCAGGTGTTTGATGTGTGTGTGATGTGTGTGTGTGATGTGTGTGTGATGTCGGTCTGCAGGTGTTTGATGATGTCTGTGTGCAGGTGTTTGATGTGTGTGTGATGTCGGTCTGCAGGTGTTTGATGTCTGTGAAGGTGCTTGATGATGGCTGTGAAGGTGCTTGATTATGTCTGTGAAGGGGTTTGATGATGTCTTTGTGAAGGGTGTTTGGATGATGTCTGTCTGCAGGTGTTTGATGAAGACAGTCCTCTCAGACCATCTAACCCCTACTCTGCTACCAAAGCAGCAGCCGAATGCCTAGTTCAGTCCTACTGGGATGAGTACAAGGTACATACACACACACACACACACACACACACACACACACACACACACACACACACACACACACACACACACACACACACACACACACACACACACACACACACACACACACACACACACACACACACACACAGGGGGGGGGGGGGGGCTGGTCCAGCTAGATGTACGCTGGATAGATCAGTCTACCAGCCTACCCGACTCGGTCGTTTGAGATTCATAATATCGTCTGGTGGCTCACACAGCTTTTGGCCGTGATAATATATATTATATGATATAGATATCTATGTAAAATATGATATTATTTAGATATAGAGCTCCCGGACTCCAGTGTGTTCTAGAATATTTACAGAACACGGCTAAAGGCTGTGTGCGCCTCGCCATTGCGATTCATCCACTGTAAACAGAGCGCATGGTGGCTGCAAGCTGCTCAGGGCCACACCCCGACACTCCTCCTTGACCCGCCTCTATCCTCCTCATTTGCATTAAAGCTACAGAAACCGAACGGCACATTTTGGGAAAGCTCAATGTGAGACAGTAGCTGTCATTCTGCACCACGGCGGAATTTCAGGAACGTCTTCAAATACTGTGTTTGGGGCCCACTAATATCTATATTAAAGCATCCATAAAGTAGCATGCCATGGGACCTTTAAAGGAACCTCTGTGTGTCTGTTGTTTTTCCTTGGCTTCAGTTTCCAGTCATCGTCACCAGAAGCAACAATGTTTATGGACCCAGGCAGTACCCAGAGAAGGTACTGTCAGACAATGCGTCCCTTTTTTACTTTTTAACAATGTAATGTTTTTTGCTTTTTGCTTTTTTCCTTTTTTACTTTTTACTTAACAATGTAAAAAAGTTTATTTATTTTTAACTTTAAACTTTTTAATTTCTAACTTTTTTAACAATGTATTGCTTTTTGCTTTTTTGCTTTATAACTTAACTTTTTAACTTTTAACTAACAATATATTGCTTTTTGCTTTTTAACTTGATTTCTTTTAACAATGTAATTGCTTTTTGCTTTTTTGACTTCACTTTGTTGACTTTTTGAACAGAATTCACAATAGAACAAATGGTGGTTATGGATCATTTTGTGGGGTTGCAACATTTACATTCAGGGCGATTAGCAGACCCGTTGATCCAAAATGACTGACGATAAGAACATTTGTCCGAAGAAAGTCTGCTATCAGTACAGTATGGATGTTCTTAAAAACAAGGGCCATGCACTAATAATCGCTAGGTTAACCCATTCCCCTTATACAACAGAGATAGCTAGGATAAGAACAACAAAGGTCCCTTTAATTATCACGTGAAACTTGAAAAAAAGGAGTAAGGGCTATCAGTCGTTTTTTATTTTTCTTCATCAAAAATGTTCAGACTTTGAACTTTTTGAACAGAATTGAAAACTGAACAGATGGTGGATATGGGATATGTAGAGTGTGGGGTTGCAACATTTACATTAGCAGACAAGTTTATCTAAAGCAACATACATTTGTCTGAAGAAAGAGAAACACCAATATATCGCTGTCGGTACAGTAAGGATGTTCATAGAATCAAGTGCCAAACACTAACAATCACTAGGTTAACCCATTCCCCGTATACAACAGAGATAGCTAGGGTAAGAACCACAAAGGTCCCTTTAATTATCACGTACATCAGAGCCCGACCGATAAAGGATTTTTAAGGCTGATACCGATACAAATATTTGGTGATTTAAAAATCCGATATTCCGATATATCAGCCAATATATATTTAAAAAAGAAATTCCAGAAACGAGTAACAAAACAAACAGATTTCCCTAACATTGGTTATTTGTAGTTATTTATGAGTCCTCACTAAAATAATAATGTAATGTAGTTTAAAAATTAACTTTATTTTATTGTTTTATTGTCACAAAAGAAAAGTCAAAATCTAAATGTCTTTGAACAACACAATAACCCAAAAAATCGATGGTTTGGAAAATGCCTAATATCGGCCGTTAATATCGGCCGGGCTCTAACGTACATTAATTAACATTCAATACACCGATTATTCTTCAATGGGGTGTGTCTTCCAACACATGTCATTGAGTGATGATTATAAAGACCAATCAAATCCTTGCGTTTCCGAAGCTTTATAGGCAAACATTGAAATGCGCACCAAATTTCCTGCTCCTTGAGTTCGACCACCAGATGTACAGCTCCTGAAACAAGGTTAAAGTTGAAATATTATACCACCAGGTGTGAGTGTGATTAGCCTTTACAAGCTTTTTTGAAAATCTGCCTCTTCTGACATCACAAGTAGCTTGTAATGGCGAATCACACTCACACCTGTGCCCTACTACGAACCACGCTGAACATACCCAGGCTTTCTTGAGAAAACCTGGATCGACAGAGACACAACTCGCAATCAGAGTTAAATGGTACTACAACGCTCACTTAGGATTCGATTAGTCGAGCCAGGTTTTCCTCTTTCGGTTCAATGTGTGTTAACGTGAAGGGGGCGTTTATCGCGTCATTTTACTCACCTTTACAAACTGGATAGATCAAGAGCAGTCTATTTCACTCAAGAGGAACAGATAGTCATAATTAAGTCCTATTAGGAGTTAAAAAATCAGATAACAGCTAGGGGCAACACAGTTGCACATAATAAGGCTTGGAAGGCGCGCTGGCAAAAAATAGCCCATTGTGTAAATTCGTATAAGTGAAAAGATTCTTCATATTGTCCATAAAATAACTATGCCAAATGCAAAATAGTTCGCCGTTAATCCCAATAGAGTGATGATAATTTCGAAATGCATAAGCAACGTCCAACCTGCCTTATTCTATAATTTATGAAATTCAATTTAAATACACCCTATGTAAGAAATGTATCGCTTGTTTTCCACCTCCTCCGCCAGCACGGCCTTGAAAACATGGGTTAAAGTTTGCAATAAGCACAAAAAATTACTTCCATAACCTTTTGTGATTAAGTATTCAATATGACATAAGAATTGGGACTTTTTAAGCTTCACATAAAGGCGCATCACGTGGGAGACGATCCCCGCACGCAGAAAGTCAAGACTGACGCGCTACCAACACTCTACCACTCTCTCACGGAGACACACTGCGCAACAGTGAGGATTGTTTACATAAAGTCCAACAAGGACTATCAAATAGTGAATACCCTCTGATGAGAACCTGTTTCTTTCATGAAGAATATTCTCAGGCAATGCCAAGGGATCGGTCCCGAAAGACAGATCCCGAGTCTCTGTCGCAGAGACTCTTTACGATACGGGCTCCGAGGTCAACGGGAACACCCACACATTGGTGACGACATTGTCAAAGGAGGGGCTAGGAAGCTGCGCACGCCGATGTAACCCGATAGACTTAGCTGAGAACCTGCTCCAGACCAGGGGTCTCATATATAACCGTTGCGTACGCACAAAACGGGGCTGAAATTGGCGTACGTGACTTTCCACGCCAAGGTTGTGATCTATAAAAAACCAACTTGACGGGAAAATGTGCGCAGCCCTAAGCAAACTCTGACGCATGGTTTGGAGGAAAAGGAGAATTGGCGACACAGATGGTGTGGTGGTGAACTGAAGTCAGACCGAAGAATTGTAGAGTGAGAAGAACGATTATGTTTTATCATCGCCCTTCATAGATTTAATTTCAACCCGTATCATGCGTTAAATCCTAATCAGAATAATTTAAGTCAACTGCGTTATTTCTCAGTTATAACTCCAGAAACATCTCCTTAGAATAGAAATTAAAAAAAAATCTCTATATTTAATCCCGTCACTCCATACTGTCCACTGACAGCGCGACTGCATGGAATAAAGCATCTGTCCAACATGTGTCAATAACATTAATATTTTTATGTGACACTGTAAACACATAATCAAATGTCAATTCAATCCCAAGTGTGGAAAACCAAGCCACACTCCTCATCACAATCGTTGTCCGTTACTCTTGATGCTTTTCATGACAAATCAGGCATTAAAAAGGGGTTATGTTCAAGAACATTTTACGTGGGTGATTACAAACTGATTATCCAAGGTGTTCTCGGTCAGTTTTATTACCGTAACCCTATAAATGCAGAGGTGAGCGCCGTGGTAATCCTGCACCATAGGCACTTCTGGCGGACCATGCAAATGGCAGGATTCGGAGGGAGAGGGTATTTAGGGTCCATAACGATTTATTGGTAGGCTACATAAAAATATGTAACTATGTAACTCTATCTTTTTTAATTCTGGGACTGTGCGCTCCGTGCTACTGACAGAGTTCACTGCTGCAGCAACATGTTGCCACTCACTCTGCTTTTTGTTGTTTGCGATCCCAATCCCGTGACCGCCGAACAAAACTACCTTTTGGGCCTCCATGTCACCCACAAGTGTCCCCACTTCAACCTCGGTGAAATTTCGCTTTTTTGCTTTTCTCAGTACTTCTGCCATTGTTTCCGACAAGACAAAATACTTGCATCTGAGTCTTTTTTATATGCAGATCGAATTCATGAGTTCATTTGCATTGACCATTTATGGTTAAAAAGGGGCGTGTACAGGGCGGAACGTGAAGCTGATTCAGCTGCGCACTCTTGTAGGCACTCTGTGATTTATAAATCAAAGATTGCGTACGGTGTGCGTACGCAGGGTTTTATAAATCGGAATATTTTTTGGCGCACGCAAAACTTGCCTTCTGGGCGTACGCACATTTTTAGTAACGATCCCACGCACAGTTTTATAAATGAGACCCCAGGTTTGGTTGAGAGCATAAGTCCCCATGGTGATACAGTTAAGCTAAAAGAGATAGACTTTCGGGTCCCAGCTAACCCAGGCTTTGAGGGCAACATACCTCGCTAACCCACTAATTGAGGTTCGTAGTATATAGGGCACTGGTGATGTAATATGTCACCTTTATAATAGTCCTGAGGCAAACCAATTCATCACATCAGTTTACCTCGCCATTGTTTAAATTCTCCTCCCTTTAGGTCATTCCAAGATTCGTGTCCCTCCTGCAAGCCAACAAGAAATGGTCAGCATTAGTTATGTTCACTATGCCTTTTATACTCCTCCTACGTCCTTGTTCACAATTGCTTTTATACTCTCCTACCTCCTCGTCCACTATGCCTCCTACCTTCTCTTACAGTATGTCTCCTACGTCCTCGTTCACTATGTCTCCTACCTCCTCGTTCACTATGTCTCCTACCTCCTCATTCACCATGTCTCCTACCTCCTCATTCACCATGTCTCCTACCTCCTTGTTCACTGTCTCCTACGTCCTCGTTCTCTAGGCCTCCTACCTCCTCATTCACTCTGCATTTCATCCTCTTCTACCTCCTCATTCACTGTCTCCTACGTCCTCGTTCACTATGTCTCCTACGTCCTCGTTCTCTAGGCCTCCTACTTCCTCGTTCACTATGCCTCCTACCTCCTCATTCACTCTGCATTTCATCCTCTTCTACCTCCTCATTCACTATGTCTCCTACGTCCTCGTTCACTATGTCTCCTACATCCTTGTTCACTAAGTCTCCTACCTCCTCGTTCACTTTGTCTCCTACCTCCTCGTTCACTATGTCTCCTACCTCCTCGTTCACTATGTCTCCTACCTCCTCGTTCACCATGTCTCCTACCTCCTCGTCCCAGCACCATCCAGGGCTCCGCCCCCAAGTCCCGGCACTTCCTGTACGTGGACGACGTCATCGAGGCCTTCCTATTGGTCCTCGCCCAGGGGGCGGTGGGCGGAGTCTACAACATGGGCGTCGGCCATGAGGTGCCCATCCTCCAGCTGGCCAGGGAGCTGGTCACGATGGTACGACCCCTTAGCCTTACTGGTTACCATGGTAACCAACAGGGAGCTAGTCACGATGGTACGATCCCTTAGCCTTACTGGTTACCTTGGTAACCACCTCGTTCACTAGCAGGGCTCCAGAGTGCGCCTAATTTGGGCGCACATGCGCCTAGAATTCGGGGTAGTGCGACCAAATATTTTATTTGGGCGCACCGGTGCGACTGAAAATCTATCTGGTATATTATTATTATTATTTTTTACAGAGCAGTCTATTCATAATATTGTAATAACCACGGAAGAGGCAGTGAATGAAGTATTGATTAGACAGCGATTTATTCGATTCCTAATAAACCGTTGGAACACGCAAGACCGGTAACAATAGCAACGCCGGTAAACAAACCCGCGAAGCCCAATCCAGGGGCCTGTACTACGAAGCTCGATTAGAGGGTTAGCGAGGTATGTTGAGCTGAAAGCCTGGGTTAGCTGTACCATGAAAGTCGATCTCTTTAAGCGTCGCTGTATCACCATTGGTGACTGACGCTCGCAACCAAACCAGGTCGGGAGCAGCTTTTCAGCGAGTCTACCCGGAGATCGGCTACTTATATCGGCGTGCGCAGCTTCCTAGCCCCTCCTCCGATAATGGCGTCACCATTTGTGGGTGTTCCCATGGACCTCGGCGCACTTATCGTACAGGCGTCTCTCCGGAGACAGAGGGTTTTCGGGACAGAACCGATCCCTTGGCATTGTCTGACGATCTTTATGAGAGATACAGATTCGGCATTTATTTAATGGTCAAAATATTATTAATCAATGGCGTAAATATTGACGTTGCAACCGGTGCAGCTGCCCGGTTGCCCCCCCCCCCCCCCCCCCCCGTCAACAACTGAGCGCAAGGCAGGCACGGTCCAACGCCCCCCCCCCCCCCTCAACAACTCAAAACTTGGGTGCACCGATAAATAAGTGCTGGTGCACCCAAATTAAAAATTTAGGCGCACCAGTGCACCCAAGGAAAAAGTTAGTCTGGAGCCCTGACTAGGCTTCCTACAACCTCGTTCACTATTCTTTTTTTACTCTCATACGTCCTCGTTCACTATGTCTCCTACGTCCTACCAAATCATTCTACCAGTGGACCGTAGAAAACGTTGCATCTAGGCGGACACGCTCACTTGTGATGTCAGAAGAGGCTAATCCCACTCACAGCTGGTGGTGTAATATGTCCCCTTTAAAACTGGAAAACTGTCGGAAAAAAGAGAATCCAACCGAGCTTAACGTTGCGATACCTTGACGTGTCTCGTAGTATGACACCCGAGATGGCATCAACATGAGGTCTTTAAACTGTGTTTCAGATTCAGGATGTTCCGGAAACGCAACTGAGCGACTGGCTTGACTTTGTGCCTGACAGGTATGTATAATGAAAGAGCATACTTTTGTAATTTATAATTCAAATTGTTTATACCGTCCGTTTTTGTTTTCCCTGTTTGTTCTGTTTGTCTTGTTTTGTCCTTACTTCAGCATGTACCTTAGCATTTACTTTAGCGTATATTTTTGTTTGCATTCGTACTTTCTGTTCTTATTGTATTTCTTTATAGTCTTTTTCCACTCGAATCGAAAGTCATTACACACAAAATGACACATCTATTCAAACTAGGGCTGTGCAATTAATAGGATTTGATCGCAATTTCTTGGTCACACAAACTAATTCAATTATGTAATAAATATAAAACGTAAAAGTATATTATATTCATTAAATGTTTTATAGAAATTGCAGAAAAGCTGGATACATCTATGTACAGTATTTTTATTCTTAAGGGGTAATTTCAAAGTGTTATCGGAGAGAAATGCTGAATAAATGCAATTTTGAACAATCAGGTTTTAACAAAAATAATCGTTTTCCATAACCGGGCAGCCTTAATTAAAACACATATCAAAGTTGGCTAATAAACGCTCGGAAAGACTAAGGATTGTCGGGTGGAGGTCTGAACCCCTTCATTCCCTGGTTTGTGTATTTTTTTACTTCCTAACCGTGCATACATAGTCAATGCAAAGATGCAAATAGAAGCCTTGAATGGCGGGCGATGCAATACTTCCATACATATGGTTAGCCACATAGCATAATTGCCTTAGTCATATTTTGGCCAAATTGTGATATCTAAACAAACCCTACTCCTGATTCACTGTGCCTCATTGGCTATATCCTTAGCCAAGCAGACTATTACTTAATCCCATGGCATAATGTATATATGACTCCTTTAGTTAGGAAAGGATATTCATTTAAACTTTACCCTGAGCTGCATATATGCATGTAGTTTTTCACCTGTATATTTGCACACTTTGATCGCATTTCTTTATTTATCTGTCATTCTATGCAGTGGCAGAGCTAGTATGTTGTATTCCTATCTATGAGTAACAGCTACTTATGCACATGGACTATCCATACAACTTTCCTTTTCCACCGTGGCTATGTACTTTATGTATGTAGATATGTGTTGTATTCTGTGTATGTATGCTGGCTGCTGAAACACCTACATTTCCCTGCTGGGATGAATGAAGGATATCTAATCTTACCTTATAATTCGCAAAGTCAAATAGATGACTTGGGCAGAAAGCGATTATGGAAAGTAAACCGCACTCCGATTGGCTTAGGTTCTAACCAATGGGGCGCAGTGAATCAGCAGCGTTAGGAGTTAGGTTATATGTCACACACATTCACACTCTGACCTGTGACCTCCCCGACCAGGCCGCGGCTGGAGCTCCGCTACCCAATGAGCAGCGAGAAGCTCCGGGGGCTGGGCTGGAGGCCGAGGGTCCCCTGGACGGAGGGGCTCCGCAGGACAGGTAACTCACAGGTCAAAGGTCACCAGGAGGTCAGGTAACAGGTCAAAGGTCACCAGGACCCCCTCCATCCCAATAGTCTAGTCCCACTTTTGGTTGACTGTGGCAATAGTGTTGAATAGCTCCCTTCTTGAGACACACCCGACTATGGGAAGAGAGATGGATTGATTTATAGTCGAGCTGGGATTGTGTTTCAATGGTGGCTCGGTTACAGCAGCAACGCATAATACCACGTCTGAGTACCGGACAAGGGCATTCATACTGTGGGCCATCGTGGATCTCTGTCGGCTTTTAAAATGTTGTTTCGTCTCCTCTCTCTTCCAGTCGAGTGGTACAAAAGCAACCCAGACTTCTGGCCGGGCGAGTCCGAAGACCGCGGGAACGGGACCGGCATGATCACCTCTGATTCATGATTTAGGATTCAGTGTTTCTTACTTCATCAGAAGGAAGATGAGCTTTATCTGACTCAACTCAAAAAAGCAGCAAGTTCGATTCTACATGTGTTTTTACCAAGTCATTCAAGAAAGGGTTTTTATATTTATACATTTTTCCAAAGGCGATATATTATACCACCAGATGTGAGTGAGACCAGGTCCGAACCTCCTGGAAACTGACTTATGAAGTCGGCAAGATATCTAGGCGGACACGCCCACTTGTGATGTCAGAAGAGTCCGATCACACTCATAACAAACAATACGGTTCGTCACCTTTAAGGAATTCACAGATGCTTTGTAGTTCAAACTGAACATTTTACTTTTGGGCCAAAACCTTGGGGCCAGTTTTATCTGAATAATTGCCCGACGGGAACTTATAAAGAATACAAAGAAATGTCTGGGTTTTGATTCAAATCGTTTGATTACATTGTAAAGACTATTTTTGTACTGTAAAATATTTGCATTCCGTTTGTGGTTGACAAAAATAAACACAAAATTAATAACTGACAGAATTGATCGTTATGTGACGAACTTAATAGAAAAAAGACAAACCCATATGTTACATTTTCAAAACCAAACCTTTAATTATAAAATGATGATAAAACACGCACATATTTAAGTGTTGCACAGAGGGCTAAACTAATACATCAAGCACTAATCTACGAAGGGGGCGCTTGTTTTGGTGGCCTGTGCCTCCCTGGAGGCGGGCAAGTCTGATCGACTGACATTTATAAATATTAAAAGGTGACATATTACACCACCAGGTGTGAGTGATGGACACACTCAAAACATGGAACAGCTTTAGGTTGAGGGTTTTAATTGAGCACGCCTAGCAAAATGAATCCTTGTCTTTGTTTGCTATCCTGCTGTAGTGTCTTTGCAATTTTTTCATTTGTGTATTTGTCAGTGCACATTACATACACAATTATCACAGTCCATGCCCTAACATTTTGTGTAGATGTGTTGCATAGGTTTCAAGCCAGTTGGCTAATTTGTAACCCCAGTACCCGGTCAGGCAAACCTAATAGATACTCCAAATATAATTTTTCAAAGAACTACATAGTAGTGCGAGTTAGTCATGCAGCCGATGTCACGATCAACATTTCAGATTATATCCGGTTGAAGTATCGGTGTTTGCTATCTGGCTGTAGTTACTGATGTAGTTTGTGTGTTCTCTATTCTAGTTTAGTTTGTGTGTTTGCTATCCTTAGATAGTTTAGATGCTGGCTATCCGGCTGTAGTTACTTGTCGAGTTCCCGTAGACTTCGCCCAACCCCCGGCCTTAACATGAGCGAACACCAACACACGAAAGGCCCCCAAAAAAGATGCAAATGACATCAAAGTATCAACAGATCCACATGTTTATTTATTTGTGTTACAAAGACTATAAAGATCGCCACTTGCCAGACATTCACAAGAGTGTAGGGGAAGGAAAAAAAAAACAGCAACTCAAATGAACCAAAAAAATTAAAATGGAAATAACTGGAGAGAATCTGGACATTGTTTTTTCGTACGGTTATGTTTTGTCTTTTTTTTTGGTTTATTTTATGTTTTTTTTTTTTTTTCTCATTTACCATTTTTGATCTTAACGTTTTGTTTTTATTTTATTAATCCAAACCTTGGCATTGTTGGTTTCCGATTTTTTTAGTTCGCCGATTTAAAGACGGTTGATTCCAGCAGATCAGAATTTGTTGGCAATGACAGCCTGTTACGCGAACAGGCTTACAGATCCGATAGAGAGTCCAATATGACTTTAAAGGCAACTTCTGTAGGATTTTCTCCAAACGCATCGCTGTCGATACTGACCGCCGAGCTGTTGGTGCTAGAATTCGGATCCCGTGAGCCGCTTCCCCAAAAAGCAGATTTATCGGAAAGCCTTTTGAGCGATTGAAATTTAAATTTCTGCCCGTCATCGAGAAGAAATAAAATAAAATTGAAATCGGAAAAATTTGAGAACTTTTACAACTTTTTTAAAAGAGACAAAGTGAAAAATAAGCGGTTCACTTGGGACCGATTCGTCTAACATCAACACTTTCAACAAAATGTCCTCTGGCTCGCGGAATTCCTTCAAACGGGAATTCCCGCTATCTTGCCAGAGGAACGTCGCGGCAAAAAACAGCGATGAATGAAACGAGAAATTCCTACACGTCGCTTCTTTAACATTTAAAAAGCTCACACTACCCGAGAAAAATAGAAATTTCCACTCACACGATCCACGATATTTCGACATTCAACTGCCAGTGTTTTGTTTAACTGTCTTTTGGTCAAGTGACTTTCAATATCATTTTTTTTTTTTATTAGGCTTATAAAAATAAATATTTCTCAAAAATGCTTGATAAATTACACAAACTAGCAGCAGAAGTAGATTCTAGGTCTTTGTTGTTGTGTGCAAATATGCTAATTTCCTCTGTAACTGTCCATCATGAACCCCTTCCTGTGACCCCCCCCCGGCTGCCTCGGCTGAAAACCCCCGTCCCCCACACACTGTTTCGTTCAACACACACTCTGTAGTTGAACACACACACACACACACACACTTCCTCACTCAATCACCCTGTGACTTCAATAAAACAAACGCACACAGTAGTGGTCGTTGTCTTAAGACACGCACACACACACACACACACACACACACACACACACACACTCTCCCCTGAGGGCGCAAAGGGAATGCCCTCGAGAAAATGTCTGCTGAACGTTAAAGCTGAATGTACAAACCTAAATAAGTATCGTGTCGCAGCGCATCAGAAAATCAGGGGTGGATTTAAAAGTTCCATCAACCACATGTAAATTGGGGCGGCTGGTGTGGGGGGGGGGTGTTAGGGGACGACCGCTAACCGCTGGGCTACCAGAAGCGTAGCACCTTGAATGTGTACGGCTATGGAGAACCCCGCTGTGTACAGGATTATGACTGTGAAAGGCCAACCCTGCCGTGTTTGACTATGTGACTGGAAACCGCTGTGTGTAGGACTGTGCGGACAGTGCAGGGAGCAGGACTATAGAACGACCGTGTGCAGGGATATAAAACCAGGGGTGTGAGGAGGGGGCCAACGGAGACCACCGCTGGTGTGGGGGAACACCGCTGTTTAACTGGGGGACGTCTAATCAGGACCCCCTGCTGGGAAAGGGGCGTCACCAAATTGAATGCGTCAAACGTTGGGGAAAAACGTTCGGGGTTGATAGATCCCGTGAACGACCTCCTCCGGAGATAAAGGTGTGGGGACTTCCCCTCTCAGAGTGGAGGGGAGAGTGGGGAGAGGGGAGAGCGTTGGTCGTGGCGCATGTACAAAATTATCTATTTACAAATCTGCTTGTGTGTGCTACGACGTCGTCTTCATGGTCCGAGTTCATGGGGTATACCGGCTGTTCTTGAACTTCACAGGGTCCTCGTTACTGACTCGGGGGGGGGGGGGGGGGGCAGCATGCCTTGCCGGGGGCTCAGGTGGAAGATGTTGGAATTCGATAAGATCAAGGCACTGCGCAGGTCTCACAGTAAGTATGGGGTTCGTTCAGACACAATCCTAGCCGTGTAAACCCAGGAGAAGGCCCCCTGTGTTGAAAACAGAAATCTTGCTAATAAAAAGGGGGAGTGTCCGAAGAATCAGTGGTCTGCTCCGAAAGGTCATTGTGTTGTGTTGCTACTCAAGGCGGAGGGTGGGGGGCTGGGGGGAGGTCAACTTTTAACGGCTCGTTCCATTATGGGCCCCGTCATGTCACCGCAGGGAGCAGGGTTCACTCCGTTCTGTTAGGACCTACGACTTTACGGAATCTGTCGAGGCGTAAAAGTCTACGTCTTTTCAGAATCCGTCCACGCGTAAAACTCCACGACTTCACGGAATCTTCTGAGGAAACAACTCTACGTTCTTTACGGAATGCTTCTTTTAACTGAATGCTCCTTGCCGGCACGTTGAGGTGCAAAGAGAACCGCTCACAACATCCCCTTGTAACAAATACAAAAACAACGCACACTGATGCCTAAAAAGCATGTGGGCTAGTACACCCTCAGCTCATATGCTATCCTCAAATACCTTATTTTAAATGTAGAAAAAAATGAACATCAGCAACAAAATGGTCACGAACTGCCAGCAGGTATAAAAACCGATTTATTTTTCTTCGCATTTGGGTCCAACTGAGAACTGTCTGGATTTTTGGCACTCAACCAATTTTAAGACTTTCCAACATAAAATCCAATCGTCTAAACGGTGGGGAGACAAAACAACATTTGGTGTCATGTAACAGATGCTGCCACAGTACTCTGCTTTCTAATCGTATTGAGGGGAAACGGATCCAGTTGTCCCATTGTAAGGGAAACTGATATATTTCTGACAAACGATTTCCCGAAGCAACCTAAAAGCCAGTGGCCAACGTTGCCACAAAACACAGCCAGAGACGCCCTGAACTTGCAGGCAAGACCCCGAACACATCACTGAGCAGAAGCGTTACCACGTAAAAAAAACACCTCCCTAGTTGCTCAAGGTCCAGAAGAGTCCACTGCCTAGAGTTGAGTTCCCAGATGAGATCATATTAATGCCCTCGCCACTGACTTGATTCAAGAGATTCCACAGGGATGCCCTCCCTCGAGTTGTGAGGGGTTTTGAGGTCTTCTCAGGTATTCAATGCTCTAACCATGGCCTAAAGACTATAGAGGGGCTCTGAACAAAAAAAAATCCAATTCAATTAAAACAATACCAGCGAGACTTTGTCCCGTTTGACAGTTCTAATTACACGTGGGTGTGTGGTTCTTCAGTTTCTTAACAATGCAAACCAGCCATCCTAGGAATCTAATAATAACTTGAGAAAAACGATTGAAATCACTATTGCTGTTGATTATTCTGACCTCTCGTTGAAACTCTAATAAATTAAATATTTTGTAAGGCTGCCTCGTTTTTACAGCTTACGTCTGTCGGGGGGAGTGAAAATCGATGTTTAAAAAAAAAATATGGAGTACACAACAATTGAGAAAGAGACCTGAATTAGCTAAATAAAAGCCTGTAGAGGAATATTTCATTTCTGCTAAACTGCAGAATTTTATGTTTACTTCTTGACCAAAAAACAATAACACTTGCATACGTTAACTTGCCTTGTTTGTCTCTCAAAGCCGATGTGCAAAAAATTAAGGGAAGTAGAACGACAGGACCTCGCGTGTGTTACCAGCAAAGAATCTTCCTCACTGGCACTATTTTAATAAGGGAAAATACCCCCTTTTTTAACATTTGATTTTGTAAAACTAAATCCTTCTTTGACCCGAGGAAAACAAGGAACAAATGTGTCGCAAAACAAGATTCACCAAAAACGGTACGCATCTCATTTGCAGACATTTGCACATATTTACCACAGATGTCGTAAATCCTAAATCACGTACGAGAATAGGAGCGTCTCAACCCCCGAATACCCGAAAAACGAGGCCCTGTTTAAAAAAAATATAAATAAATACAAAATGTACGTTGTTTTAATTTTTAAACTCAAATCGTACAGACTGTACATTTTGACTTCTGCTGCTCGGAAAAAAAAACATTTTAGAAGCGGGAATGGACTTCGTGTCGGGGTTAAGGAGACTAAAACCTAGCCTCCGATATATCGCCCGGACAGAACTAGCTTGGCTTCCCGGGCGTGACGCTCAGACGTTTAACTCGACTTCTATACAAAGCCGATGCTTTACCTCGACTTCTATACAAAGCCGATGCTAGTGGTGTCCAGCGCCACTGGCTAGTGATGCCCCGTTGTACGACGCCCACCCCCCCAAAACACGCCCATCCCCCACTCGACTTTTTATCACCTCCAGGGAACCAAATGGATAAACTTCGAACGGCTTGTTTTTTTAGAGAAGACTTCTTCATACTAGACTCTCCAGGATAGAGTGAGCGAGAAATAAATTGAACTCTTTTGAAATTATTTGCTTTGTGTGTACCCCTTTGAAATAGGTGACTTTTGGCGGACGAGGGGCTTCTTTAAAACATCGACAGCGGAAATAGGTTTTCCCGTCTGCAGTCGTTGCGACAAAGGATCAGTTTCCCAAAGCCAATCGGGCGCCACTGAGCTCTCCCGCGGACCGAACATTCGGACACTCGTTTTCAATTTTCGGCTGGTAGCAATGCGGGTTCCACCACTTCCATTTCTGGGGGTCAAAAGGTCGGTAAACCCAGTGCACAGCTTCACATTGTGTCTGCACATCCAATTCGTTTTTTCAGAGAAAATAATCGTAACTGTTTTTTCCAAAAATGTAATCCATATCATTTTTTTTTTTTTTGATTTAGTGGTCGGAATGGCTTTGGGAAACCCAGATGGTGCCCCCCTGAACCCCCAGAGCTCACGGTGTGACACTTAGGTCACCTCGAAACAGGGCGTGCCTTCCCAAAAGCATGTTACCCCTCTGCCGTCGCCTCAACTGTCCCGCAACCAGTACCTTTCGTGGAAAATGTTGTAAAATTAAAAGATACACAGCACGGTCCACAGGCTGTTGCGATGCTGTGACATGTCCTGTGTTTAACATGAACACATTGACGCCTTTTCATCAATTGGTTGTTTTGCTTCACACAAACTTCGGATGCAATCTTGGCATCCCCGAAAGCAGGATGCAGTGCGTGGCATTTGATATTTCAATTTCAAACACACACACACAGACTGGTACTGGGCCTTCGGCGACGCGGGTTGAACACAGCGACGCAGATAAGATGCTTTTGGGATTCGGCGTGTCAATAAGACCCTGCGATTGACTTCTATAGACGAACGATTTTTTAAGGTTGTTTGCCAAGGTTTGATTTAGTTCTAGTTGGGTTTTTCCTTCCAAATAGAAATCCACAAAACATGTTCACCAAAACATGATATTAAAGACATATTTGAGTCACAGCGGGCTAAAAAGTTGGTCGCCGGTTTTATACACATATATATATTTATTTATATTGATATATATATGTATATTCAGGTAATTAAAACAAAGAAACACAATTGCAGGAGATACCGTTCTGATTCTCGGAGGCACAGTACACTAACAAATGCTCCATTGTTTTTTGCAGCAAAGAGAAAAATGCATTTCTGAGCGGGTGGAATTTAAAAGTGCACAAGTTCACGACTTTACCACAGTTTGTCGTCGAGAAACAACCATCGTGTCTCGCCGGCACACCTGTCAATCAAATTTCTGCCTTTCTATCCAAAAAAAATGAAAACTCTGCTAGGATACTCTGACTGTCTGTCTATCTGTCGCATGGCCATGAGAAGACGGCCAGTTTCATGGGATCGCTTGAACGACGAAAACACTGAAAGCTCTCTTTTAAACGGTGCGTGACGACTACTGGTGGCTGGGCTGGGTGACCTATGAAAACAGCCATGCCAGTGCACACACGGTCACACATCGACACTTAAAAAGAACTTAAGTCCAGGGGGGAGGGAGGGGGGGATCTGGCGTCATGCCTTTGAATGCCGAGCCGTGGATTAAGGGAGTTAAGTTAGTGTGGATCTGGGAAACACAGGCTGGTCATACGCTGAAGTCAGGGGAGGGGGGAGGCGGTGAGTGACAGCTACATAGGGGGGGGGGGGGGGGGGGGGGGTGAGCACTACGGCGGTCACCGCAACCCAAAGGTCGATGAACTTGAGGTCATACCTCCCTCCCGCAGTGTGATTCCCCCTGAGCGATTTTTAAGGGGAAACTAAGGCTTAAAGGGGGAAACTGAGTTTTTATTATCGTTTTATTTTTTTTTAACTCGACGACTCAAGACTCTCCGTTTCGAATTCCCAGCGTTAAGGGGGAGCTTTGCGTTCGTCACGGTGATGATGAACCAAAGTGCACTAGAAGCTGAGGGGGTGGGGGTTTAGGGGGGGGGGCTAGCAAGCGATCAAAGACACAAAGTCCCATGAAAAACAACTGACTATTGTGTGGGATCCGTTTAGGGCTGTGGACTCTGTAATGGGAGGAGGTGGAGGGGATGCTGGACGAGGAAGAGGATCTAAAAGGGGGGGGCACAACATTTCCGCACGGGGGGGCATGCTGTGGAACGAAAACAAATAAACCACTAGGGGAGGGTACGGTGAGAGTAAGAGAAGGACGACGATAGACAAAGGGGGAGGGGTGAAGGGTAATTTGGGGGAGGGGTTTAGTTGCCCCACCAGTCCACCTGGGAGTGGGAGTAGTTGCCCCCGTAGCCGTCGCTGCTGTAGAAGTTCCCGAAGCCCCCTAGGGAAGAAAGAGAACACACACACACACACACACGTTAGGACCACAACCAGTAAGGTGGAAAACACCTCTGCACAGACTGACCTGATCCATGCCTCCTCCCGTACCCCCATCGCCCCTTCTCCTCCCAAAAAGACCCATCTTACGCACTTATTGTGTGTTTGTACGACCTGGCACTGAATGTACACACTTATTGTGTGTTTGTACGTCCTGGCACTTAATGTACACACTTATTGTATGTCACTTAGTTATTATTGTACTTAGTTGCGTTGCATGTTACCTTATCTATGTTGTGTACGGTGTATGGGTTAACCTAGTGATTGTTAGTGCTTGGCACTTGGTTCTATGAACATCCTTAATGTACCGACAGATATGTTTCTCTTTCTCCTGACAAATGTACTTATTGTAAGTCTCTTTGGATGTAGGCATCAGCTAAACACCTTAAAGGTGACATATTATACCACCAGGTGTGAGTGTAATCGGCCGTTACAAGCCGATTTGGAAACCTGCCTCTTCTGACACCACAAGTGGGCGTGTCCACCTAGATGTGCACTGGATAGATCAGTCTACCAGCCTACCCAGTGGACTGTAGCAAACTCTGCTCATCTATCAGTCATAGATTGATGACGGTTAATGTAATTTGTCACCTTTAAATGAAGATGTGAATCCTTGTACTTACCTCCTCCGAATCCGCGGTTCCCTCCGTGCACCGATTGGTTGCGGCCGCCGCCGCGACCACCAAAGCCCCCGGGGTTACTAGCGGCGCTGGTCTGGCGGTAGTCCCTGGCGGCGAACCCACCGGAGAACCTGGGGGAGAGAACCGACACTTAGCCGGAGAACCAGGGGGACAGAAGGCTTAACCCAATCCACCAGAGAAAGTGGCCATCAGAACCAACACTTAACCCAATCCACCAGAGAAAGTGGCCATCAGAACCAACACTTAACCCAATCCACCAGAGAAAGTGGCCATCAGAACCAACACTTAATCCAATCCACCAGAGAAAGTGGCCATCAGAACCAACACTTAATCCAATCCACCAGAGAAAGTGGCCATCAAAACTAGGGCCCGACCGATTAATCGGCCTGCCGATTTAATCGGCCGATTATAGCCTTTCTGAAAATAATCGGCCACGGCCAAAAAGACGCAGATTACAACCGATTTTTTATTTTATTTTTTTTAAATGTTATTGCGCTCCTACTCGCCTTGCTAACTAACAACTTTAGCTGGAGTAAAGAGGAGATTGAATTTTACCGTACAACATGAAAGCACGCTCGCTCAGGCAGCTGCGCGCTCACCTCACCAAAGTACACAAGACGCGTTGTTTGAGCATGTTGTGCCTGTTTTTCTTTAGGTCCCAGGCCATGTTAATTTGTTATACAGTAGACTCTAACGGTGAGACCATACTGCTCAGCACGCACGTGTTAGTCACTGCTCACGAGCGCAGCACATTGGGAGTTAGTTATTTATTTTACATTTTACATTACATCATTTTTGACTGTAAATGTATTCTAAAACACTCAAAGGTTCTGCATTCAATTCACATATTCGTCAAGTGTTTAAAGTATATTTAAGGTATCAAAAACTACATTTTATATGCTTTTTTTTTTTTTTATCGGCCGATTAAAATCGTAATCGTTATTTTTCTCTGAAAATAATCGGCATCGGCACTCAAAAATCAATATCGGTCGGGCCCTAATCAAAACCAACACTAAACCCAATCCACCAGAGAAAGTGGCCATCAGAACCAACACTTAACCCAATCCACCAGAGAAAGTGGCCATCAGAACCAACACCTAACCCAATCCACCAGAGAAAGTGGCCATCAGAACCAACACCTAACCCAATCCACCAGAGAAAGTGGCCATCAGAACCAACCCCTAACCCAATCCACCAGAGAAAGTGGCCATCAGAACCAACCCCTAACCCAATCGACCAGAGAACATGGAACACAGAACCGATACTTAACCCAATACACCGGAGAACAGTACCAACTGCTCCGACCCACCTGGGAACCTGTCCAGCAGAACGGTAACTTGACCTATCGGAGAATACAGGCCTTTGATTAACCCAGGCATCCTAACAAAGGCTGGCGTCTGTGGGGGGATCCTGAGTGTGGTCTTAGCAGAACCACAGCGACACCATAACTTAACTCCTTAACTTGAAGTGGATGTTTATAGGTAACAATTTATCGTAAAAACGCGAAATGTCGATGACTGTAAAAAAACCTTGGTAAACGTCTATAAAGTGTTCCAAACATCGGGAAGACATCCCGAACCTTTCTCCTTTCGGCGTGTACCTCTTGGAGCGCCCGCGGCCGGTGCTCTTGTGCTGGTGCTCGTAGGCGAGGCTCTCCAGCCAGGACGGCACCTCCTGCTTGGCCTCCACCAGGATGTCTAGGAGGTCCTTCGTGATGTTGCCGTTCTTGTCGTTGAAGAACGACGTTGCCAGACCTAGCGGAGGGGGAGGCACGGGATGAGGTTTTTGTTTAAAAGACGCTTCACGAGTTCGGAGATCCTTGTGAGCGATCCAAGGTTGACGATTTTTTGGACAAACATTTTTTATTTAGTTTTCTTCTAGGGCTGTCAAGCGATTAAAAAAAAATGTATCTAATGAATTACAGGCTCTGTGATTAATTAATCTAAATTAATCACATGCTTACATTTTGCGAGAAAGTATTTCAAAATAATTTAATTCAAGTAAATTATGGCAGATGAGTGATTCGAAGAATAATAGACATAATAGACTTTAAAGTTCAATGTCTCTTCTTTAAAAAAGATGTCTTTCATTAACATACGGTGCATTTTAGAATCAAATTAATAACATTTCCATCTCATTCAAGAATCAACGCATCTCAGTCGAGTGCGGCTTGACGAGGCTGGTTGCTAGCGCCAGCTTCAGGGGCTGTGACAACTCGTACCTGCGAGCTTGCTGCCAAATGTTTTGCGTTGAGGTGATATTTAAGGGTTGATGAACTCCGGTGACAGGAAAATTCCTTACTACAGAGATTGCAGATAACGGTGTTCCTATCTACAGTTCCGTCGGGGAGTTGTTTAAACTTGAATTTTCCCTTCACGGGGCCGAGCAGCGTCTTCTCATCTGCCTCCATTTTGTTTCAACGCAAATGACGCACCGGGTCAAAGGGCACAATAGAAGCGCTATTAATCTGCGTTCATTTTTTAACGCGTTACTTTTTCTGTGATTAATTAATCGAAATTACCACGTTCTTTTGACGGCCCTATTTTCTTTATAATATCTTCATAAATGTTTTACAGAAATTACAGAACAGCTCGATACATTTTTTTGCAAATTACTTTTCAATAAGCGTTTTCTATGAGCTTTGGGGGGAAATTTCATAATTCGCAGTTAAGCGTGTTTCTTTAGGGGCAAAATACTGAATAAACGCATCACGTTTTCAAACTCAAAAACAATCGTGATTTCAACATTGACCGAAATAATCGTGATTAAGATAATATTTTTTTCAGGACCTGCCCGATCCGCCCGTGACACTGACGGTGGGCGATGTGACACACTACACAATCAAGCAGCACACACAAGTAGCACACACTGCATAATCAACAAACACACACACACGCATCAAGCACACACACACACACACTACACAATCAAGCAACACAGACACAGCACACACTACACAATCAAGCAACACACAAATGCATCACACACACACACAATACACAATCTAGCAACACACGCATCACATCGACAACATTCAGCACGCGAGTATAGATGTTTCGTAGTTTACCCAGGTTCCCCACGCGGCCCGTACGCCCGATACGGTGGACGTACTCCTCGATGTCACTGGGCAGGTCGAAGTTGATGACATGCTTCACGTTGGAGATGTCCAGGCCTCGAGCTGCCACCTGCACACGGGGACGGATCGGACACAAGAAGGGGGGAGGGGGGTGGTTACTGGTACAATACGATCATTCTTTTACAATGTATAACTTGGGGCCCCCTCTCTACACCGTGTCATCACAGTCAGCCAAGGGGTCCTAGGCCTGAACAGCGCTGATGCCCCCCCAGTCGGGGGTGCTTCAGGGGCGGCCTTACCGCGGTGGCAACCAGGATGGGGCAGCGTCCGGAGCGGAACTGGTGCAGCGCCTCCTCGCGGTCGCGCTGGGACCGGTCGCCGTGGATACTGGTGCAGGCGTAGCCCTCGCGGTACAGGAAGTCCTCCAGGGCGTCGGCGCCCTTCTTGGTCTCAACGAACACCAGTGTGAGAGAGTCCTTCCCTGGGGGAGGGGGGGGGGAGCGAGGGGATAATGACTGCACTGCATTTATTTATTATATATAAATATAAACATTCACCCGTTCATACCCATTCACGCACACATACATATACGAACACTCACACAACGACAGCGTAGTCAACCATGCTAGGCGACAGCCAGCTCGTCGGGGAGCAATCAGCTAGGAGGAGCCAGGAATCGAACTGAACTTTCGGTTATCTGCCAACCTCCTGAGCTCAAGCCGCCTTTATAGTGAGGTGTTTTGGGGCTGTGGAAAGGGGGTACTATATGTGTGTGAAGTGGCACTCAGAGGGTAGGGGGGTGGGGGGGTGGAGGCTGACGATGATCCCGGGTTCGTAAGGCTAGGGCTGGGCGATTAAACAGATTTTGATCGTGATTTCGTTTTTTCGGTTGATCGATCTACAAACTAATATAATCAAGTTAATTTTTTTTTATTATCAATATTTTTTTTAACATTCATTTGCAGGACAGCTGGATACAAATTTGTACATTCTTTTTTATTCAAAAATGTTCTATTTAACATTTTGGGTATATTTTTTGAGAGAAAATGTCAAAGTTCTTGGTTAAAGAGGGTTAAATGCTGAAAAAAACGCATCATGTTTTCAAACTGAAAAGAAAATCGTTTGAATAATCGTGATTTCAACAGTGACCAAAATAATGGTGATTATGATTTTTTCCATGATCAAGCAGCGCTACGTATGGCTGAGCTATGAGCTGGACAGGGAATTAATTATTTTGCTGAATATGCAAACGTCACTACAGTTTAAATCATGTACAACATCTTGAATTGACACGTTCAGCAAGAGCTACTCATCTCAAATACTGAAACAAGATGGCTTTCAATCTCTCAGAAATTAAACAGCTAACTGATTAGTGCATTATCTGCATTTTTGATTGAAATTGAGTTATAATTAAATTAGTGCTGTCAGTTAAACGCGTTATTAAAGGCGTTAACGCAAAACAATTTTAACGGCGTTAATTTTTTATTTTTTTATTCTTTGGCTCAAAACAAAGAAGCAGTAGCCTGACTGCTATGTTCAAGGCAGTATGTTTGTATGTTCATCGTTTAATTACACTATAGGCTGAGTCCTAGTTTACCTAACATAGAAGCAGTAGCCAGACTGCTATGTTCAAGGCAGTATGTTCCTATGTTCATCATTTAATTGCACTATAGGCCGAGTCCTAGTTTACCTTTGCAATTTGTAATTTTTTTTGTATCGTCCTGTTTAGATCAGCATATGCCAATGTTATCAATAAAAAAAAAAATTGCACAAGGCAAGCCGATGCACTTCTCCATGTCGATAAGAGCATTAAAATGAGAAAAAATAATGGGACATAGAAATGAAGGGATATTTAGCATATAATTTTTTTTGCGATTACTCACGATTAATCGTGAGTTAACTATGTCATTAACGTGATTAATCGCGATTAAATATTTTAATGGCTTAACAGCACTAAATTAAATATAAACTCCTTGATATCTGAATTAATTAAAGTCTTAAGAGTATCAGACTTTAATTCCGTCTTTTGTTATTTAGTGCCACATTACTATGTTAGACTTTGAGTAGACGATGGCTGGTTTAAGCAGCTACACCTGTCGGCGTCTGATTGGACTCTGGAAAGCTGCACACCAGGGCGTGCGGCATGGACATTTGCTGCACACTTACACTTCCGTTCAAAAGGTTTGTGGTCTAATGTTTTCCAAGAAAACAAACACTTTTATACAATCGTTTTCTAACATAATTGCACAATCAATTAGCCTTTTAACACAATATTTTATTTTTTAGCATTAGAACACAGGAGTGATGGTTGCTGGAAATGGGCCTCCATTTACCTATGTAGATATTCCTTTCAAAATCAGCCGTTTACAGCTATAATCCATCCTTTACCACATTAACAATGTCTAGACTTTCTGATTACTCTGTTATCTTCATTAAAACAAACAAGAAAAAAATAAGGACAGTTCTAAGTGACCCCAAACTTTTGAACGGTAGTGTACATGTGGTTCAACACATGAGGTGTGTATCTATTGAAAACATGATGTTGAACCGAGCACAATTACATCGCCATGTCACATAGATATATATACTGACTAGATATCGCATTCAGCTTCTAAGCATGTGTCAACAATCCCGCCATCTCGTCGCGGGGTAACCACCCACCTGAATGAATGCTGATGGAACTGAGGTCCTTTCACACTCAAAGTTACTCTAAAACGCTTTATTTTTAAGCAATCTTCAAGCAGGAGTTGGTTTCTGGTTAGTTTTTTTTGGGTGGTTACCCCGCGGCAAGATGGAGGCGGTATTGACGCATACGTTCCACTGAACAGCGCAGCCCAGGCAATATCTAGTCAGTCTATATATCTATGGCCATGTCAGAGGGAACACTGCCTGCGTGGACAGCCACTATGGTAGCCCAACGTGGGTGACTACTTCAGTTTCAAAATGGACATACAAAACAGGACAAGGAAAAGTGCAGCCAGGGATGGAAAGTGAGCAAGGGGGTGGGGTTGGTGTTGTGTAGAGTTTGGGGGGTGCACGGCCCCCTCCTCATGCCCCGGGGGCTACGTGGACCACACTCACAAGGTAGACCACCCAGCAGTATTCAGAGGACAACATGACCCCAGGCAGTGCATTTTGACATGGTACATCACAGGTGGTTTAGGGGAAGGGGGTATGGATAACGATGGCCTGAGCAGGCGGAAGAGAAACGAAAGCACACAACTGAAATTGTCTTCAAAACCACAATGTTTAAACCAAAATAAGATGATTCGGACGCAGGAGATGCTCAAGACAAAAAATATAAATAATAGAGTGACTCCGGGAATGGATGACAACGACCGCCCCTATGAGCAGGGGCTTCCCAAATGGTGGGGGGGGGGGGTGTACAGCAAACAAAATAAAACTTAAAGGTGACATATTACACCACCAGGTGTGAGTGTGATTAACCGCTATACAAGCCGTTTTGACATCACAAGTGGGCGCGTCCACCTTCTAGGTGGACACGCCCACTTGTGATATCAGAAGAGGACGATTTTCACAACGTCTTGTAACGGCCGATCACACTCACACCTGGTGGTGTAATACGTCACTTTTAAGAATTTGAAAGGAACGACACAAAAAAAAAAGTCAACACCTTTGACAGAGCAAGCGACTAAAGTGGGGTCACACACGGGGGCGCGGCGACAAAGTGAGTGGAGGACTCTTAAGGGACTCGTTAAGGGGTAAATGGCGTCCGGGGGGGTGGGGGGGGTCACGCCGTTGGAAAAGCCACCGTCTCCAAAATGTGGAGAGAGTGCAGTGTGTCGTCCCACGGGTAAAACCGGTGTGCGACCCCTTGAGACGAAATAAAAAACAACTTAAAAACAAGCTAACTTAAAAAAAAATAAACTTTACAATTAAAAACGATTTAAGTATGGAATGGAAGGGAGGAGGAGAGAAGAAAAACTGTGGGGCAGGGGGCGCTTACCGGGCTTTTCTATGGTCTCTCCTGTATTGTCCTGTATCTCGCTGGGGATCACTTAGAGAACAAAACCATCCACATGTCAAACCACACCAGCACACCAATACTGTAATACACTAGGTGGAGGGGGGATGCAGCAGGGAAATCTCTACAGTAATACACCATGCAGGGCGAGGAGACCACTGTGCTTGCGAGCGGACGAACGTGACCTGCATCTCGGGGTACCGCGTTTTCCGATTTATTTCTGCCTTTTATTTTTTATTGTTTTTCTGCATTCTGTCTTAGCCGATTTCTTTTTTTCTTTAATAAAACCTTTGCAGAGATATGTACACAACAAAAGGCAAGCCTCTGTTTGAAAACGCTGCTACTGAGTTAATGATTGGATGAACTTCTAGCACAGTGCTACGGTCCGAGCTGGGCGAGTGAGCAAGTTGAATATTTGAGGGGACGTTACCGAATGTTCCATTTGATATTTACGTGTTGTTTTAAATGACGAACATCATTTGATAAGCATTCCCTGTAGCATTACAGGCTATTGTAATGAATAGTTTTGCTTCCCTGATAATTATGGTCAATGTGGACGCAACAGCAAAACTAAATTAGCAACATTGACCTAATATGCTTTGCTACAAAATGCCTAGAGATTAACTAACCCAGCAAGGGTTATTCCCCGAAAAATGCCTTGCTCAAGGGCTGCTGGGTGATCAATTCCTTAGGATGTATGCATTGTGGTTAGAGTCCATCTGAAGACCTTTTAATTAGTAAATAAGATTAGAATATATAGAGGAAATATTTCTTGAGGCCTTAATTTAAAAAAATCCAATCACTAAGAGATTGTTCTTTACAAGACTCGACTAATTCGCCAACTAACTAAGAGCCATCGCTTAGTGAATGTGATAGCTCTTGGTTAGTTAGCTAGTAAGCTCTTCCCCAGACACGCACAACTAGGAGAACAAACTAGCTGGCTACCCTAATCCTAGGAGGACTAGCTGACTAACTATCGGTGATAGGGTTAGTTTAACCCTATGAGCAAAAGCTTACTAACCAACTTCTATCAGTTACAGGGTTAGTTTGACTGAACTCTGTATACTCTCTGAATCCCGAGTGGGACCGGCCAAATGGGGACGTGCCTCGGTGAAACGCAGCAAGAAAGCTGGGTTTTTTTTCCCCTCTTTGCAACTCGAACACACCATGACTTCGGCAGGGGTCGGCATTGCAAACGTTGCAGTTCAGTTCAGTTTTATTCTTTGAATTAATTTGCAGCAAGACCACACATACCACAACAATACAGTCGCAAACATTGGGGTTGTGCACGAGGAGGTTGGCCCTTGCGTACCTGTGGCGTTGAGGAGGTCGAGCAGGAAGGACCGCTTGTCGCTCTCCTCCACCCACACCACCTTCTGGGTGATGTTCTCAGAGGTGGAGCCGACCCGCCCCACCGCCAGGAAGATGTAGTCCTCGAGGAAATCCCTGGCGAGGATCTGAATCAGAGAAGCGACGTTTTAGCACACGGCCCCGCCCTCAGGTAGACGCCAAACGGACTAGAGATGTCCCGATACCATTTCTTCCGTCCCGATAATGATTCCTGAACTTGAGTATCGGCAGATACCGAGAATATACCATTGTAACTACTAGTAACACTTGTTCTTATTGAATGGTAAACGGATGAGCGATGTTCCCATACATTTTCTGCCCTCTCGATACCAACACCTAATTAAACTAGAAAATGCATCTCCTGCAGAAAATGCATAGTGCTGTAGTACAAAGTGAGGTTGAAAATATGTTTTAGTAAAGCCAAATAGATTAAGATGTAAAGAAACGCTTAAATAAAGTGGAGGGATAAGAACAGAGAATATTTTTTTGGAAACAAATAAAGTGACAGCTGAAAGAAAAGCGCAAAGCATTGCTAAAAATGCAGAAATGCAAAATTAATTGAACTGAAGAATCTGAAAGGTCAAATGCATTGAAATGCACGTGCACTTGGAAGCTGAAATCAAAAACTGACTGACGCTGAATTACATTGCCTGAAGAAGCAAAGTGCTGCAATACATTGTTACAAAAGCTGGAATAATAATCCCGTCATTATTTATTTTTTAAACCAGCTGAAATTTTATGCACTCGCCTAATGCTAATTTTTCGAGCCTAACGTTTTTAAAAGTAGTCCAATTAGGTGGGAAAAATCGCCCAATCTGGAAACGCTGCCTGAACATCGTAAAAGTAGTCAAATTAAGCAAGCAAAACTGCCCAATATGGCAACACTGCCAGGCACGCCCTCACGCTCTAACCTCAGTGTAAATCAATGAGACTGACTGAATACAAACCGACATGGAACTTAAATTGTGATTTTGACAAAAGTATAAAGGACATTTAAAATGGGAATTGAGTCACTAGGTGAAAAATTGAGGAAGGAGATAGGTCGCAAAGTTTCTCGAGAATAATAAAGAAAGAATAAAACTTAAGAACAATAGTTGAGCACTTCATGCAGCACTCGCCTAATGATACCGAATATTAGGGCAATTCATCAAATTTTGATCGTGCTTTCGATTTTTAGGTCAAATGATGACCAAACTAATAAAATCGGGTTGAAACCACACACACAGATATTTTTTGCATTCATTCAATGTTTTTTTCAGAAAAAAAAAGTGTATGTGCACATACATGTACATTCTTTTTGATTTGATCATTTTGTGTATTTGTTTTTAAGGGGACATTTCAAAGTTCTCAGTTACAAGGTGTATCTTTGTGGAGAGAAATGCTGAATAAACGCATCACGTTTTCATACTCAAAAAAAAACATTGACCAAAATAATCGGGATGGTGTTTTTCCCAACAGTGGAACAGCCCCTAGTACCTACGTACCTGGATTTCCTTGGGGAAGGTGGCGCTGAACATCATGGTCTGACGCAGGCCCTTGGAGGGCATGGTGTCCTGCTCCACGATGCGCCGGATCTGGGGCTCGAAGCCCATGTCGAGCATGCGGTCCGCCTCGTCCAGAACCAGGTAGCTTTAGGGGGAAGGGAAGGGAAGGTAAGTAGTGATCGACCGATATATCAGCCGGCCGATATTTGAGGTTTTTTTTCCTTCCGTCCTGCATGATTTACTGACAGACATTATTTTTTTTAATTGAGATATCATGGCGTCATATTTAGGCCCAATCCCATTTCTACTAGGGCTGTCACTTTTTATTCGAAGTTCGAATATTCGTTAGAAGGTGGGGTGAAAAGTTCGAATTCGAAGTGTAATTCTCCATTCGAACTGTAAAAATGCGCTATAAAGAAGAGAGCGGCGAGTGGCTTTTCCTCAATAAAGCGGCCCTCCTGGATCCCCGCTTCTCCCGGTTAGTCCACCTTTCCCCTGCACAGAAACATCTCGTGACTGAAAGCCTCTCACACGAGCTCATTGAAACGGAGACCGACACTGATCGCACACGACAGGGAGAAAAGTCCGCTGCTGCGCTGAGCGCGATGGGCAGGCTGTTTGGGGACTTATACAGCACGGCTGACAGAAGCAGCTGCAGCGGTAACGGAGAGCTGCGAGACTACTTGTAATTTTCTTTCCGTAAGGAATAAAAAGAGCAGCATGCCGTGTTGGAGGTCGGCCTCACAGATTGTTCGTTTATATAGGCTGTGTGTGCCATGGACGACATGCGCTCCGCATATCGCGCTCCGAGCAGTTATTGTTAATGCGTAAAAGACAGCCGCACTTGTGTGTCGGAGCTTCCTCTTGTTGTGTTTACAAATGTGTTATCAAAGATGTGTTTTTATCCTGTGCTGTTATGAATTCAGTAGGTATACGTGATTTCCACAAGAAATTTCCCCAAGAATTTTTTTTTTAATAGTTCTATGGGGAGGGGGGGGGGTCGAATGTATTCGAATGTATTCGAATTAATTATGGACATTCGAAATTCGTTCGAATTTCATTTTTGGAAAAAGTGACAGCCCTAATTCCTACCACTTACCCCTCCCCCTTCCCCCTTCCCCCTCCCCCTTCAAAACAAGGGGGAGGGGTAAGGGTTAGAAATGGGATTGGGCCTTATGATGTAAATTGAGGGAGCAAAAGCAGCATGGGCTCCAAATATCGGCTCAAGGAAATCGTCTGCCAGTATCGGTCATCGGCTAAGGCTGATGGAAAATAAATCGGTATCAGCCCTTAAAAATCCATATTGGTCGATCCCTAAAGGTAAGGTAACATTATTCATACCCGAATAGGGTGGATTTGGTTGCAGTTAAAAGAGTGGGCTGCTTGTACACACACACACACACACATTTTCAGATCCCTACTAAAAACGAATTTATTTTTTCTTGCATTTAACTCCATATAAACTTAATAACTCACATTTTTTTGTGCTTTAAATTGTTTTTATGTTATTTGTGTGTCTATATCTGGATAGTTGATTTGTTCAGCACTTTCGTCAACTGTTTTAAAGGGCTCTAAAAATAACTTGATTTGACGACAACACACAACATTCACGATATATCGACTGAGACAGTGACAACAGTGCTCCCGACATGGAAACAGGGATGTCCAAAAGGTGATCCATGAGTCTAGCTGAAGGACTCGCATGTCGGCGACACCCCGTCCCTCCCCTCCTACTTGTTGCACGTCCTCGCACTTAATGGTCGCACTTATTGTATGTCGTACTTAGTTATAGAACTTAGTTGTGTATCATCTTACCCTAGCTATCTTTGTTGTGTACGGGGAATGGGTTAACTTAGTGATTGTTTGTGCTTGGCACTTGGTTCTATGAATATCATTACTGCACAGACAGCGATATTTTGTTGTTTCTCTTTCCAAAGACAAATGTACTTATTGTAAGTCGCTCTAGGTAAAAGCGTCTGCTAAATTCCCCATACGTAACAGGTCTGGATACTGCATTGTCAATGGGTATTGTGTACTTGAATCGAGACGATGAACCCAAGATATAAGGGTTCCTCTGGTCTCCCCGTGTCCCTCTGGTCTCCCCGTGTCTCTAACGGTCTCCCCGTGTTCCTCTGGTCTCCCCGTGTCCCTCTGGTCTTACTTGCAGAAGTCCAGGCCGATCTTGCCCCTCTCCATCATGTCCACCAGCCGGCCGGGCGTGGCCACCAGCAGGTGACAGCCTCGCTCCAGGTCCCTGATCTGCTGCCCGATGTCGGCGCCACCGTACACCACGCAGGGACGCACCCGCGACCGGTACGAGAACTGTGGAGGGGTGCACAACGGCTCAACACACACAGGGGCAGAGAGAGCCACACAGACAGTGTGTGTGTGCGTGTGTGTGTGTGTGGACGTGTGTGCGTACGTACGTGTTTTCTGTGCACTCATTTGATATCATAGGTGGACACTGGTGAAGTGTGTGTTCATACCCGTGTTCATACCTTCATCATACATCTGCAATGTGTGTTCGTACCTTCATCCTACATCTGCAGTGTGTGTGTGTGTTCATACCTTCATCCTACATCTGCAATGTGTGTTCGTACCTTCATCCTACATCTGCAGTGTGTGTGTTCGTACCGTCATCCTACATCTACATTGTGAGTGTTCATAACTTCATCCTACATCTGCAGTGTGTGTGTGTTTATACCTTCATCCTACTTTGCTACGAGTGTGAGAGTGCTTACGTGCCTACATGTCTGCGTGTGTTCATGAACGAGAGTGTGTGCTTGCCCTCGCACTTACCTTCCTGGCCTCATCGTATATCTGCAGGGCCAGCTCTCTGGTGGGGGCTAGCACCAGGGAGATGGGATACTGCTTGCGACGCCCATATTTCCCATTGTCCTAGAAGAGAAGCCAGGTTCGTCATCAACAGTAGAAAAACAAACAAACAAAGGGTCTCGGGTAGGGCTGGACGATTTGGGGAGATAATCGAATTGTGACTGTTAGACCAGGAGTTTTCAAAGTATGAGACAGGGACATTTTCCCCAAACATTTTCCAAATCTTTGTGTTTTGAAAGATATTTTAAACATCTTTATGAACAATTTCAAACACCCGTGTGTTTTTAGTGATCTTTATTCTTTTATATGTTTTCAATATTTGTATATTATATAAAAAAAACAAAACATTAAAGCGTTTTTGAAGATATTTGTGTATATATAAGCATAGTATAGTTTGATATAATATGACTTAGTGAACGTACAGTTATGCAAACGCAAGACGCAGCTTAAAAATGAAACCTGCCTCCGCCACGCTAATGGTTAAAGCTGCGTCGGGTTTTAGTGAGCGGACCAATCACAGCCCTGGCTGCTGCGTCGCCTCGATGCAAGGTTACACTTTTCGGGAGGCGCACGTCAGGGCCTTGCGGGGTCTGCAAGGAAGGTCTGCAAGGAGGTAACGGGTCTGTAAATCCCCATGCGTTGCGTCGACGCGGAACCCTATTCAGCCCTTTAGTGAGCACGTACATACTTGCTAAATACATAGAAACATCTTCCAAACGCAAGTCACAGCATGAAACTAAACTCGTGTCCGTCAGTCAAATGTCGGCGCGTACGTCTCCCGTCGTTAGGTGGCCTTGAGTGCGTGGGGATCTCACCTGTCCTGACGCCTTAGCCGCAGCCAGTGCATCTCCTGGCCCATCCGCGAAGATCTGGCTGAGGATAGGCAACAGGAACGCAGCCGTCTTACCGGACCCTACACACCAAACAAAAATCACGTTGGGGACATTTCAGATGAGCAAAGTAAGCAGTATTTATAATAGAGGTTGACTTCAAACTGCACCAAAAGGAGGAACCGAAGTACCACTTTGACCACAAGGTGGGGCGCTATAATTCAAGACCTGTCTGTGAGACGCGCCCTCCCCCTCTCCCCCCCCCCTTATTACCAATCGGTCATATTGACCGGAGACATTTAGAATTTCCGGTCCTCATTTTTTTACGGTCAAGGACCGGTAATTACCGGACAACGGGAACTCTGACGTGTGCGTGTCTAGTGTCTACACTGTGCGTGTGCGTGTCTAGTGTCTACACTGTGCGCGTGCGTGTCTAGTGTCTACACTGTGCGTGTGTGTGTGTGTGTGTGTGTGTGTCTAGTGAATACAATGTGCGTGTGTGTGTCTAGCGACTACAGGACGACAGTGTGCGTGTCTACAGTAAGCGCGTGTGTCTAGTGCCAACAGTGTGTGTGCGTGAGAGAACGTGTCTGTCTGTGACGGTGGCGTGTACCTGTCTGTGCGCAGGCCATCAGGTCTCTCTTGCTCTTAATGATGGGAATGGCGTACTTCTGCACGGGGGTCGGCCGGGTGTAGCGGGTCAGAGCGATGTTGGACATCACAATATCTCCCATCGCAATGTCCTGGAACTGCACACAAACACACCCACACCCACGGATTACATAAGGGTCACTGAGGGACCCCCATGGCTAGGATAGCCCCCCCCGTATAGGAACGGTTTAGCCCAGGGGGTAGAGCAGGGTTGACTTGTAACAGGGAGGTTGCTAGTTCCATCCCCAGACAGACAGACTTGTTCTCCGGTGGCCGAACAACTCATGTTAATGCTTGAAACACGCAGAGAGCCATCCAGGCGGATGACAAACCAAGGTAACAGACAGACAGACAAGTGAACTCACAACATTTACATTCAGGGCGTTTAGCAGACCCTTTTATCCAAAGCGACCTACAATAAGTCCATTTGTCAGAAGAAAGAGAAACAGTACACTAAGGATGTTCATAGAACCAAGTGCCAAGCACTAACAATCGCTAGGTTAACCCATTCCCCGCATGCAACAAAGATAGCTTTGAGTAGGGATGTCCCAATACCACCTTTTCACTTCAGATGCTGATTCCACAGCTTTGGCTAGCTACGGTACCGATACTACCGATAGTCCGATACTTTGTTTAGCTTTTGCACAAATTATAATAATGCAAAAATATATGGAAGCACTTTGCTCACGATTGCCAATAAGTAAAAAAAAGATAAAACATCTCACTAAAGTAAAGTTGAATGGCTTAAATCAAATGAAGATTTGAACAGAGTTCAAAAGTAAGTAAACAAAGTAACATCCAAAAAAAGGTTGGAAACAGAACAGTTAAACAAATAGCTAAATGGTTAAAGTTTGAATACATTTGAGTTAATATATAGAATAGCTGAGTTGTTACAGCTGTTTGAAATGGTTGAATCAAGTGTGCGCTTGTGCATGCGTGGGTGTCATCACTTGTAGTAACCAGGAAGTCTTATTGACGTTAATCTTTCACATCTAGTTAATCGAGATAAGCTCACAAAATCATACGGCTTGTACGGTTGGAGTCTCTTTCTGGCATATAGTTTGAATAGATATCATGATTGTGAAAAGATTGTTTACGTTAGTCTTTAGCTTCTACCGTAAGTACATTGGATATGGAAGAAGCATTAAGCCTCTAGCCATATAAACGGGCTTCCCCACACCCTAATGCCTGACATATAAATCATAGTTTCAATCGATTTATCATTTTAATAGATTAGTCGTCCGCGAAGTCCGAAATGGTTCTCTTTTGTGATCGCCAAGCTTGTGCTTGGCGATCACAACAGCTGAGATCAACCACTGTTAGCAACTCTATCAACAACAGCTGTGGTGAGCCGTGCAACAGCCAGGCTGTTTCTTCTTCACGGTTGAATTACTGCCAAACTGCTGACATGACTACAGGTAGCTCTCTTGCTCTAGCTCTCATGCGCCTAATTGGCGACTATTGTTGTCATCATGTGAAACGCTGCGCGGATCGGACCATATTTATTTCTCTCCCTCCGATCTCCGATCCAGCGTAATGGGCCAATATCGGAAACGATACCGATGCCGGGGATCGGGACATCCCTAGCTAGGGGAAGACGCAGCATGATGCTCAGTAGATTTTTAAGTGCCAGGACGTTCAACATACAATAAGTGCGTACATTAAATGCCAGGATGTACAGACATACATTAAGCGCGTATGATGGGGTTGTTTTAGGAGTGTAAGGGAGGAGAAAGGACGGTGGGGGGGTACAGGGAGTCTTGAGTCTCTTGCGGAAGCTAGTACAGACAGACAGACAGACATGGACTCACACTCTCGATGTGATGCGGGCAGTTCTGGCCGGTGGCCTCCACAGGAATGTCGTCGTACTTCTCAAAGTTGATCCCGGTGTTGCTGCTGGAAACAGCTCACTGGGAGGGGGAGGGGGGGGGGGGGGGAGAGAGACGGGTCACACGGTGCCTGTACTTCAGCCGGTTGGATCGCGCATGCTCAACTTTTCGCTGGGTCTGTGGAACCTTCTATGACACAAGTATGCTTGCTTGCCGACGTAACAACACAGACACCATGTTACAGACACACAGCACAACATGGACAGAGACACACAGCACAACATGGACAAAAAGACACCATGTTACAGACACACCACAACACGTACACACCACATCACAGACACACCACAACATGGACACAAAGACACAACATCACAGACACACCAGAACACGGACACAAAGACACCACTTCACAGACACACCACAACACGGAAACAAAGACACCACATCACAGACACACCACAACACAGAACACCACAACATAGACACACCACAACATGGACACAAAGACACATCACAGACAGAAAAACAGAACATTTCAGACACAAAAACTAAACAGACACAAACAGAACACATCAGACAGAACATATTTAACACAAAAACAGAACACAAAACAGTCCCTCCAGAAAAATGCGGCGTTTTTTTGTGATTTATGCGGCCAAAAATCCTTGATTATGCGGCACGTTTTCTTAAAAATGCGATGAAATATGCGGCATATTATGCAATTTTATGCGAAAAAATTCGGGAACTTGCAAAAAATGCGGGAGACGTGCGAAAAAGAGGGGGAAAAAGTGATTCCCCCAACACCCTGTTCTCACTAGGCTATTACCTTAATGTAAAGAGTCATTTCTTATGACTTTCTATGAAAAACAAGCATACTACATCACAGAAAGTGATCTGAATATTTACAATTTACAATTTGACCTGACGAGCTGGCTGTCGCCTTGCTGGTTGACTCTGCCGTCTGTGTGTCAATGTGTGTATTAACGATGAAAGTCGCTTTGGATAAAAGCATCTGCTAAATGCCCTAATTGTAAATTGGAATATTTAAGTTCTAGTCTTGTTTTATTTGAGACCTTAAAACATGGCTCAAACTTACAAAACATTGAGTGCAACTTCTGTAGGTTTACAAAAATAATCTGCTAAAACTTCTGTAAAAATGAATAGATAAAATATAAATAAATAAATGTTCCTGTTTTACAGAGGAAGCTTTTCAAAAGAGTAGCAAAAAGTACAATCTTACAACTGTAAAGTTGAATCAACTCATTGAATGAAACTATAACAGTCCACTGTGAAAATGAAAACTAACTGCAGCCTCTAACACTAGCCAATCATTCCTCATCCTCCATCCCCTCTCCCTCAACGTCCAACTCTTTAACCATCCTTGCATGTTTGGCTGCGGCAGGGTAGTTTTCCAGCGTCAACTTCCGCCTGTGGTCCAACACGCAGTTGCACGGAGTGCAAAACAATTTGCCCCCACTGTCGTTTAACAATCCGGGAAACTGCTTTGCACGGTCTTTTGCACTTATCTTGTTGGCAAATGAGACCGCTTCATCTTGCCTCGTCACGGGGTTTGCGATGACGTTCACGTCGCGTAATTACGTCACTTCATAACGTTCCCATGGCAACAGGGGGAAATGGCTGCTTTTTTCGCGGAAATTGGCAGTTTATGCGGTGAAAGTGCGGCATATTTGAAAAAATGCGGCCCCCGCATGAATATGCAGACTTAGGCTGATTATGCGTTGAATTAGGCAATCGCATAATCACGTTTTTCTGGAGGGACTGACAAAAACAGAACACATCACAGACGCACCACATCACAGACGCACCACATCACAGACACACCACATCCCAGACACACCGCTTACGCACACCAAGAAAGAGTCACCACGAAGCACCACAACCCAGAAGCACCATGTCATAACAGAAAGGACACATCACAGACACACCATCACAGACACACTACAACACAGACCACAACAAAGACACACACAACACAACATCACATACCTTTCAAGGCGTTCGTTTTGCGGGGTTTGTTTGGACCAGTCTTCGTCGTCTCTGCTCTCCTCAACCCAGCGACTGTTGCCTCCGCCTCCACCTCCGCCTCCGCCTCCACCACCACCGCCGCCGCCGCCGCCGCCGAAGCCACCGCGGTCGAAACTGGCGAAACACACACACAATGAAAAGGGGTTTCCTTGATGAAACCGGACCAGGATTCATTCAACAAATGCTAAATGGACTGCATTTATATAGCGCTTTTTTGTAACCAGAGGCCACCCAAAGCGCTTTACATTATTGCCCCACGTTCACCAATTCACACACACATTCAAACACTGACGGCGGTGTCAGCCATGCAAGGCGACAGCCAGCTCGTTGAGAGCCGTTAGTGTTAGGCGTCACGCTCAGGGACACCTCAACACTCAGCTAGGAGGAGCCGGGGATCGAACTAGCAACCTTGCGGTTACAAGCCAAGCCGCTCTACTTCCTGAGCTACTGCATTTCTACATTTCAGAGAACTGCGTTCATGCAGGGATCGTTTCCACAAAGCTGTGAAAATGGATGGATTTATCCAACGGTTTGGTTTATATGGTGCAACACCAGCAGTAGAGTTACTCCACTCTAAATTAAAATAATGTGAAACAGCTTGCATTACCAAAAGGGCACGGTAGGGCAAGGTCAAATAAGCATTATCCGATATTTTATTCAACTATTTTATTTAGTTAGCACCGTCAATTATTCCGCGCTAACCCAAGGCCTCGTTGGCGTTTACGAATCTTTAAATCTATTGGAACATTTGATTATTTATTCTTTACATCCGTAAGAAGAAAGAGACAAGGCTTTCTGCGAGATGCACAGCTGACTTCAGACCAGTACTACTTTCACAGAGATGGAAAACATACCAGGTAACTCTGGAGGTCACACGGTAACTCCAGGGGTCACACTGCAACTCCAGGGGTCACGCGTTAACTCTGGAGGTCACATGGTAACTCCAGAGGTCACACTGTTACTCCAGGGGTCACACGGTAACTCTGGAGGTCACACGGTAACTCCAGGGGTCACACGGTAACTCTGGAGGTCACACGGTAACTCCAGGGGTCAGGTGTTAACTCTGGAGGTCACACGGTGACTCCAGGGGTCAGGTGTTAACTCTGGAGGTCACACGGTGACTCAGGGGTCAGGTGTTAACTCTGGAGGTCACACGGTGACTCCATGGGGTCAGGTGTTAACTCTGGAGGTCACACGGTGACTCCAGGGGTCAGGTGTTAACTCTGGAGGTCACACGGTGACTCCAGGGGTCAGGGGTTAACTCTGGAGGTCACACGGTAATACTACACCCCCCCTCCTACAGCCTGCTCTTGCTTACCGTCCTCTGTTTGCGTTTCCGCGGTCCGTTGAAGAGGCCGACTTGCCGCGGTTGTTACCGAAGCCTCCGCGCCGCCGCCACCGTACACCTCCTTTACAGTGTTCCAGCCGGCGTCTGTCGGCATGGTGACAAAGCCTTTAGTAGCTTGGCCGACGCCTCCGTTCAGAAAGACACATGTAGGTAGGTCAGCACGGAGGTTTACATTACAGGGCATTGAGGGGGCAAATCAGGGTGAGCCACAGCACTCTAAATTTAAGGCGGTCGCCTAAGCAACACACGCCTGCCATCTTAACTACGACGTCAAAGAATATATAAGAAGATAACTTAAAAAATATATTCTTGTTGAAGGTGTTCATTTAAAAAAGCTGCTTATTTATTAGTCATATTATTATGATATAATGTCTAGGGTTTCATTCCTAATTGTTGAACGTATTAGAGTAAGTTAGTCCAGTTAGTTACAGTCCAGTAACTTAGTTAGTCCAGATAGTTCCAGTTACAGTACCAGTTAGTTCCAGTTACAGTCTATTTAGTAAGTTAGTTCCAGTTACAATCTAGTTGGTTACAGTCTAGTAAGTTACAGTCCAGTTAATTAGTTTAGTTAGTCCAGTTACAGTCTAGTTAGTTTCAGATAGTTAGTTACTGTCGAGGCTCACCTTATTCTCGTTAGCCACCGAACGCCATGGGCTGCATGGGGTTGATGGGGCTGATGGGGTTGAAGGTGCCGCCTCCCCTGTTGCCGCGGTATCCCCCTCCGCCTCCGCTGAGGCCCCGCCCCCGCTCCATTCGCGGCGGCCCGCGGTTGAAGGTGTTAGCGCCGTTCAGCCGTGTGTCGTGATAGCCGTCACAAAGGTGTTGCGGCCGCCGTCCCAGCCGCCCCACGCGTCTGCGGGGCCAACACACACGCAGTCCGTGAACGGCGACGCAGAGAAGGCTTCCGTAAAGGCTTAGTTGGGATTGGACGTGAAGGACCACGCAGACGCTTCGACACAGTGGTGAACCTGTTTGGTACTGCGTTGGGTTTTAGTGAGCGGACCAATAACAGCCCTTGCTGCGCCTCGACGCAAGGTAGGGGTAAACGGTGTAAACGGTACAGAAACCGTTAGACAATTGTTGTGTGAAACACGTTACAAAGTAAGTAACGCGTTGCTACAGTAACTACTTTTTCATGTAAAAGGTCAAGTTACACACAACTACTGAAAATGTTATGAAAACGTAGTTCCCTTTTCAATTCGGCACAACGTACTTTTCCAAGGACAGATTTGACAGCAGACTGCCTTCTCAGGCGGTATGCTGTCCCTTCACGAGCTCTCATTCAACACCGTACGAGACGGACACTGGCAGCGTGAAGCCGTCTCTGCATTTCGTCCAGAGACGTGCTTCCGCACGCATTTCCAAAGCCAGTCCTTCCTTCCAAAAATCCAGCATGGACGAGATAACAAATGCCGTCACTGTTTAGCTGTGTAAGGAAATGGTTCCCTTTCAAAATGTTGATAGAAGGGCTTTAAAGAGATGGTCAAAACACTCAATCCCAGGTACGCGTTACCTGCTCGCACACTTCAGCCAAATTGAGATACCAAAACTATAAGCAAGCATGTGGAGGAAAGAAATCCATGCTATTAACATCAGTGGTTTTTCCGAGATGGAAGTAACTTGAGAAAGATTTAGCTTTCCCCTTTTTTTTTTTTGCAGTTTTGCTGCCTAACAGGCAATGACCCTTTCAAAGCATTGAAATCAAAATTAGAAGATACAATTAACATATCGTGATATAATAACCGTAAACCGTCTATGCCTCAAATCATACCGCGATATTCATTTTAGGTCCATACCGCCCTACAGCCCTAACGCACGGTTACCATTTTTGGAAGGTGCACGGTCCCGCTCTTGCGGTGGCGCAGGGAGGGTACGCAAGGAGGCAAGGGTCAAGGGTAACCCCTGCGTTGCGTCGATGTGGAACCATAACTATGCCTTTAGTGTTTTAAATGTCTAAATATAGAATAAAAAGTAATATTATATTATATCCGCAGGTACGACGTAGTGATGGATTAATTCCATTCTTAGTTTTTTGTGATAATCAGCCGGCACAAAAATATTCAATAAAACCCCCAACCTGGGCGTCGCATCTTAACAGATAACAGCCCCCGGGATTGGGATTCAGTTGCCAGATTCTGACACCGGCTGCAGTGTGCGCACACGGGTTGCCAGATTGGGAGGGGAAATCTGTCCCAATGTGCCCAAAATGACACAGGAGCTAGTTTCATCGTTTGGCAATCAGGAATACACAGTAGCATCACGTGTTCCTAAATTCAAAATATCAGTGTTCTGGTCCTGGGGGGGAGTGGGGGGTTGACCAATACTTACAGTTGGGCCCGGGAGTCATGGCGAAGCCGGGCTGTCGTCCGGCAGAGAACGCATTTCCTGCTGAAGACAAACATTGGTGAGTAGACGTAGACAACAGAAATCAACACGACGACACAAAAGTGGGTTAGTCCGTCGAAACAGGCCATCAGCCAAAACAGGAAGCAAGGATAGCTGCAGTGGGGGGGGCGCCACCAAGGAAATACAAATCAAGCGCACCTTGGTCACTCCATTGATTTTAGGCATTTGTCGTTTTTTTGCTGAACCCGACTTGTGTGATAGTATTGGAATTAAAAGAAGTGATCCCATTGCAGGTTGTAAAAGAGCACTACTCCATAGGCTCCCAGCTGCAGGAGGGAGAGGGGGGGGGGTCGAGTTAATTCGCCTGATATGGAATCATTAATTTAAGCCTGCAGTGTGTAAGCGAGGGGGGGAAGAGAGAGAGAGAGGGGAGAGAGAGAGAATATATATGTTTTACTGATATTGATTAATATCGCATGTGTAATTAATGTTATGTGTAAATTAAATACACATAAAAATATTGAAGGCTCCTTAGTTCCTTTAATTTAATTATCATATGGTTTGATTGACTAGACTTATAAGATCGACGGTACAAACAGCCCCGGGTTTTCCAAACTTTGAACTAGCCTGACTTAAGGATGACTTCTACGTCGTAACTTATTGAACATTTACGAGGCTCTAAACTTATGGATACCAAAGAAATCTTTAGTCTTGCAGCATTTGGTTTAAAAGGAAATAAATCATCTTTTTCTTTTAAAAAAGGAGGCCATGTACCACTGGTTGCATCCATCATTATTGCGACACCACACGTAAGTGTGTCCACCTAGATGCATGGGAAGACCAGTATAAGCTGTGGACGTACCAATTGGCAGGATCAAACAACCGACCAGCCTAGCCAGTGGAGTGTCCCAACTGGTTTTATAGACAGACCAGCCTACAGTGGACTGTACCAACTGGTTGGACAGAAAGACCAGCTTTCCCAGTGGACTGTACAGATTGGTAGGATAGCTAGATGAGCCTACCTTTAGGACTTTAGTAATTTGAAGGGTAGCTAGACCAGCCTACCCAGTGGACTGTACCAACTGGTCGGACAGATCGACCTGCCTACCCAGTGGACTGTACCAACTGGTAGGACAGGCCGACCAGCCTACCCAGTGGACTGTACCAACTGGTAGGACAGGCCGACCAGCCTACCCAGTGGACTGTACCAACTGGTAGGACAGGCCGACCAGCCTACCCAGTGGACTGTACCAACTGGTAGGACAGGCCGACCAGCCTACCCAGTGGACTGTACCAACTGGTCGGATAGATCGACCAGCCGTCCAGTCTACCAATTGGACTGCACCAACTGGTAGGATAGCTCTACCTAGTGGACTGTCCCAAATCGGTAGACTAATGGGGACAGTTTGAAAAAGGCTTGTAATCAACATCACACCCGATGGCAGACAGAAACCCCTAAAGGCGTTTGAAAGCGGAGATTTCAACTTCTAAGCAATGTAGTGTAAGGGGAAGTCATTTTGACCCACCGGAAACGATTAAGGAAGCATATTATGCACTTGGTCATGCACAGAGATGCAGAGTTAATGCGACAGCTGAACCAGAGGTGGATTACGAGGCAGTAGAGAAGACTATGTTGATTTGAGTATGTTTGCAGATAGCTCATAAGCCATTGTGCACAAATCTTTTCAAACAAAAAAAAAAAATGATGGCAGGCGAGTTACCATTGGGGCTCTATGGGGAGTAGATTCCACTGAAAGGGGGGGGTTCACACCAAAAGCGAAGCGAGTTTTTGGCACAACGCTAGGGCGGTGCAATCTATCGAAATTCTAGAGTGATTTTTGGCTCAAACGATATCAAAACTAATCGAATCGAGTTGAAACAGCTGGAGACATATTTGTTTATTATTTTCAATTTGAACATTGTGGTTATTATTTTAAGTGGAAATTTCAAAGATCTGTTAAAAACGCATCTTGTTTTGAATCGCAAAAATCATCGTGATTTCAATATTGACTATAAGAATCGTGATTAAACTTTTTATACGTTTTCAGCTGTGCTCATATAATTGCAAAAGGGTTTTCTATCAATCAATTAGCCATTTAACACGATTAAACAATGTACCATTAGAACACAGGTGTGATGGTGGGAAATGGGCCTCTGTACACCTATGTAGATATTTCATTAAAAATAAGTTGTTTACAGCTAGAATGGTCATTGACCCCATAACAATGTCTAGACTGTATTTCTGATTCATTTACTTAATTTACATTACTTCATTCACTTATCTTCATTGAAACAAACTGTGCTTTTCTTTCTAAAATAAGGATCTTTCTAAGGCTGAATCCGAATACTCATACTTGACTACTATATAGTATGCAGTGTAGTACGCCAAAAATATAGCGCTTCCGAATGCTCAGTACACATTGTGTAGTACGGAAGACGTTTCCGAATGCGTACTACCGCCAAAGTAAACCACGGAGTTCACTACGCTATCCCACAATGCAACCGGAGTCTGGTAACAAACGAAGAAGAGATGGCTGACCCGACACCACCAGAAAGACGTCGTAGAAAGCGGCGAAAAAAAGAGACATTAAAAAGAGTAAAATAGTAAAGTAAGTAATTAAGTAAAAATAGACAATTTTAATTAAATAGCAACGATGACAAGACGGAAAACAGGTAACTTATCAAGGTAATTTTGCCGGCATCTGAGGGGAGATACGTCATCTCCAAACATCCGGTGGAGTTTCGGCGATGTTCGGAAGCGTTCTACGCATAGCTGTAGACCGTACTACACTGTCAAGTGTAGTACTGTCAAGTAGTAGACACTGAACAGAAATTGTATGTACTAAGTATTCGGATTCAGCCTGAATGACCCCAAACGGTAGTGTCTACAGTCGCAAGCATGGTCAGCTCGGCTTGTGCTGGCGGCGCCAAATGTAGAGTAAATGTTTGCCATTTGTGAGTACAAACTCCCGCGAGTAACACCCCTTGAATTTCGCTTGGCTTTTGGTGTGAACACACGGCCTTTAGAAGTGATATAGATAGATGGTTTGGTCCGGGCCCTGTATACGAGCTTGTTTAAGACTCACCATTTTGGGGAATTTCGTTGTTCCTTAAATGTGGAGGAATTACCGCCCTGGGGGGTGGTGTGAAAGAGTCTGGTCAACACCTTTAAAGCTAAATTGTAAATTTGAGTTGTTCATATATTATCGTCAACTCATTTTCTGTACATGTAGACTTTAAAAACTTTTCACTGCATTATTACTCATTCTTATCCCTTTACTGAAACACCTAAATTACACTGACATTACAGTGACGATAATTATTCCCTGTTATGTATTATGTTGTAATTGTATGCCCTTTGTGCCTTTTGTGTTTTGTTTTGTGCTTTGTTGTCTGGCCGTTTGCTTCTGTCTTGTTCCGTTTATCTTCTTTGTATGCGAATAATGTTTTTGGAGGTATTTGTTCAGGACCTCGGAAACGAGATGTTACATCAAGGGTTATCATGATCAAATAATTTCAAATCATTATATTTATTGATTTTAAATCGCACAAAAAAAGTTGACATCTGCAAAAGATGTTTGGGCCAACATTTGGCTTGAGCTCCAGGCATTCAGAAGGACACTTCAGACATGATATCTGGGGAATGAGGACCGGAGGGACACGATTACTTACTGCCAGTGCCGCCACCCTGACCTTCTGCGCTGCCAAGTCCAGGACAGCGAGCTGGGGGAACACAGGGACAGACAGGTGAGTGCACACGTACCCACTCAGCAGACATCCATACAAACAAGGGCTGGACGATTCAGCAAATTCGAACTGATAGCGCGATGTCATAGAACGGATGGCGAGGCTGTGATATAAAAATTGCTTGTTTTGTTTTGTTACTGTTACTGACTGGAGATCTGCAAGATTCGTATAGATTCATCTTTTTACAATCTAATAATTAAATAAAGATGTTATATCAATTCATGCATCAATTCATCTCGTCATGCCTGCCCTAAAGGAAAGAGCAGTTTATATGTATGTTATAATACAGAACATAAGGAACTTTAAAAGAAAAAATTGCTATCGCAATATTGGTCTAACCCCCAAATTGTTCAGCCCCTTTGTGTAACGTAAATCTGTTTTTGAAAGAAGGAGAAAGGGGAATCCGTGAAAAAGAAAGCGCATCCAGAAACACCAAAATGCCATCAGTTTCAGATATATTAGAATGGGATTCACCTCAACATGCTCTGACCCTCACCTGGCTTTTTTGTGTGGGGGAATTAGCCACCAGTTGCATGAAGCCCAGGCCCATGTTTCTCACTAAATTGTGAGTATTTGCACCCTTTTAATGTTCATGCCTACACTGCCTAATAGAACTCGCTCACATTATTTACGTTAAGTGTATACATTTTTCTCCCAATAATATCTTGTTCCATTGAAGGGGGTACTCAGCTGAAAACAATTCTTAGAGGGGGTTCACTAGTAGGGAAAGTTTGATAACCACTGAACTAGGAAGGAAGTCATTCCATCAAGCCGCTCACAATGCATCCTGGGTAAACTACCAACCGGCAAATGCTATTCATTAAAAACTGCATTCATGAAAAATATACTTCTATCGGTGAAAATCATTACGTCGATTATGTTAGGGTTAGGTTATTTTGAGTAAGCTGAGCCGGCGAAAATACGTTGTGTCCCTTTAAGAAAAGACGCAACGGCATGTAAACACTGCACGACGGAGTTTGTATCAATGAAGATATGTTCAGATGTAAAAGGGACATTGAATATAATTAACCTCACTAACATATGGAGGAGTGGGATTAGTATTCATTTGAATGAGTCAGTCCAACACACTGACTCACTCGCGCACCAAGGAAAGTAGCTGTAACGGATAACACCATAGACTGTATGGAAAACGCACAAGGCCAACACCTATTTAATCCAACATATAACCAAATGGAACAGTATCACTTGGGATGCACTCCATCATTCATAACAATTATAATTTAGACTGATATGCAATAACGTGATGTCGTTTTTGGACATATCGTCCAGCCCTAGTCTGAAACGCAAGACTATCTGTTTCTAGTGGACTGTGCTGTAGGAGATCATTTAGCTTTGAGACGTGTGTCTGTCGTGTCGGTCTGAGACGTGTGTGTGTTACAAGTATCATTAACCCTCAAACGTGGGCTTCATGGAGAGCTTGTTGTACGTCAGGACAGCCAATGGGAGGCGTGTGTTTGAGCTAAAGGATCATCCATCCGTCAGATTTTTCCTCATTTCCCGTCCGGGAACAATAAAGAATCAAGATCATGCCATCGTGATCTGCACAAATCCACAGGGATCCCATTTGTGTGAGTGAGGGGTGACGACCCTTCCAGTGATAACGAAAGCCCGTCAACAAGGCACGAAGCTGAATAGCCATTGTTGATTTTTCTTGAGGGATTATACCAGGCATAAGCCGTTTGAGAATCTGCCTCTTCTAACATCACAAGTGGGCGTGTCCTCCTATATATGTGCTGGATAGAACAATCTACCAGCCTACACAGTGGACAGTGGCAAAACGTTGCTGATCTATCCATCATACATTTAGGCGGACAAGCCCACTTGAGGCTGATTTTCATTACGGCTTGTAACGGCTAATCACACTCACACCTGGTGGTGTAATATGTCACCTTTAAGTCAAATATACCAACTCTTGCCTGGTCAGCCTTATCTAGTCCACGATGACGCAGAGGGAAATGATGGGGTTGTGGGGAAGACAGAAAATGATGTCATGATGGGTGAAACAGGCCTTGCACATTGACAGCCTGGTGCTGATTTTAATTTCTCATATATTTATTTACTTTATTATTATCATTATTTAGTATTGTCATCTATGCTGCTACTTATCTTTATGTACTTTATCGTGTTGCTGCTATGTGGCTGTTGGGGAACCAACCCTAAGAATTTACTTGTGTTCTTGCGTACAGCAAGATGTAATAAAAGGGAAACTGACTGATTTGAAACGGCATCTAAATACAGCTAAGCTAAAACATATAGCTAAATAGAAACTACATATAAAATCGACATAGGTCAAGGAAATTAACAAATACACCAAAGAAATTAATAACTAAAGGTTGAGGTCATGAGTGTCTCCACCACGAGCCAAATAAAAAATATAAGTATGCGTTTATTTTACACATACATATACAAAGTATATTTATTTATCGAAAGATAAAATATTAATCTAAAAGTGAATTTTACACATACAAAGAATATATTAAGTACATGTATTTAAGCGTCTTAGAGTACCATATTAAGCGCTATATAAATTTCATTTATTATTATTATTATTATTATTTAGCCAAATAAAATACAAACAGAAAAGTGTTTCTTACACCCTGAATACATATACAAAGTATATGTAATCGGCCAAATATAAAAATATACATAAGTATATACAAAGTATACGTATTTAGGGGGAGGACTGATGGCTGCTTCACCAGCTCAGACTCCATCCTACCTCCATTTTATCTGCACAACAAACGCACTAATGCTGACCGCGGGGGGCGCTTCATCAAGCGGTCAGAGCGGGCCGCTGGATCCCGGGTCTCGAGTCAGGCGGGCGGGGCGAAACAAGCGGCTTGCCTTCTGGGCGCTTATCGACGTAAATAAAACGTGCCTATCTCGCAGTGTCGTGCAATACGTGTTATTTGACGTGCACAACATAATTCGATGTGAAAAAAACGTGTTTCAATCGAATTAAGGTGTTTACGTGCGTCTAACACCCTACCAAAACCGTTCGGTTAACGTCAACGTATCGTTAACCCCGCCCCTCTCCGCGGCCAGGGGAACAAGCGCACCCCGTGACAACTAGCGAGGTAGCATCAGCTTAGCGAAGGAATGGTACTGACACACTAAACCCAAGCGTTAGAAACAATCGGAAGCGTATAATATAATATATAATTTATAGAATATCAATGAATACCGCGTAGACCGCATCAGGACATTTCTATATAGATATGTTATTCCGCTGGTGAACGCGTCACAAGGCCAGGCTGCTGCAGGACATTCACACCGAACGCGCTGTGCAGTGTGCCTCGGCGCCGCCTGCGGTATGTTCCGAGCGCTGATTGGAGCGGAAAGGAAGCGCCTCCGCTTGCGCTCCGCGCTTCAGCGCGCGGTGTGTTGCGGCCGTTAGCATTCGGCTTCTGGTTTAGCCATAATGAGCTAGCTGAAGCTAACACGACGATCGGGAAAAGCGCCGGGAACAGACTGCGGATTGTGTTGAAAGCCTTACCTGCTGCTCTAGACCGTGGACATTGTCGACGGCCACATGACTCATAACTATTGAATATGGAGGAAAATGTTGACGTTGGAAAGGGGTCTCTTTGTTTGCCGGGTTGATGTGAACGCTGCGTTAGCCCCGCTGCGCGTCGTCTGTGCGGCTTCTCTCTCTCTTCTCTCTCTTGTGGGTCACTAGGAACGAGTCAGGTTGCAAATTCTACTGTCGTGTTTTACTTTTGGGTGGATTATTTTATTTTTCTTGCTACGACGGCCGCAACACATCCAGACTCAGCTGACGCTGCTGTGCTTCCAGCTCCGTGCTGTGAGTCAGATAGCAAGCTCTGTGATTGGCTCCCCCTGACCCGAGACTTCCAACGTATCGCGATATATAGAGCTACTGTGTATAAAAAAAAAATAACACAGCATCTGTCGAATATGGAGTCAGAACATTTAGACTAAATAAATATACAATAACACCACACAATGACGCATCAGAAGCCTATTCCAACGTGAAAGTTAGAGTAGTAGTTAGCATATGTGTACCATTTGACCTCATGTCCATATAGACTTCATCTCCATGTGACTTCATGTCCATATAGACCACATCTCCATGTGACTTCACGTCCATGTGACATACTCTTTAATCATTGTTTGTAGTTTTAGAAATAACTCTAAGACAAGAAACACCATTTAAAAAGTTCATAAAGGTTAATAAGGATCCAACCTAATACAACATAATTTATCTATTTAAAAACATTGACACAATTCAACTAATCGTATAAAACGTATGGTTAATAAGAACATGTAAAAGAGCAGTTTGCCAGTTTTATATTTAATCTGCATAAATGTCATTAATCCTTACACTTTGGATGAGTATCACTAAAATTACTTTTTTGTGAGGAATAATGAGATTACTTCATATAGTCTTCATCTCCAAATGACTTGTGATGACGATGGGACCCCTGGGAAACCTGTGAATCCTCTCCTCCCACTTTGAGTACCAGTAGTGGGAATGTTCATCTTAGTACTGGTACTGGGACTGTTCATCTTAGTACTGTAGGGAATGTTCATTTTAGTACTGGTAGAGGGAATGTTCATACTGGCAGTGGGAATGTTCATCTTAGTACTGGCAGTGGGAATGTTCATATTATACTGGCAGAGGGACTGGTACTCTTTGAAAGAGGCCTCTTTTTTGGCTCCACCGCTAAGATGCATTAAAGATGCAAGATGATTTAGTCTGTTGTTTAACCCCGCAGGTGATAGGGTTAGGGTTAGGCCTGTCCCCATATTAAGGTTATAGCCAGGGAAGGGTTAGATTTAGGGGGTTAGGGTTAAACCCTGTTTGTTCGAACCCCGGTCAGACTAAACAAAGGAACATCTACGGAAGCTGCTAAACACTGATTTGGAATATAATGGATGTGATGTGATGGCAAACTGGCCAATTTTTAGGATGGTATCAAATGGCATTTGATGCCATTTGCGAGGAAATCAGCCGTGATTCTAAAATCAGGGCTGATTTACTGATCAAGACAATTACGAAATTTGCCATCGTAAGTATTGACATGTGAAGAAGTTAAGTGAATAAGCATTTGTGGTGATATTAGTAACCATTACTAGCACTAACATTACCACTAGAACTCTTTACGCTACACTTTACTACACCTAATTTCTTATTATTACTTATTACCCCCGTCTTAGTATCTCTTATTATTACTTGCTTTATTTGTATTACTATTATTTATAATTATGATCTAGGCTGCTCCTTATTTTTCCTTATTTTTTTACATAATTAGAATTGTACTTCTCTTTCTTTACATTATCATGTATTGCTGCTGTTATGTGGCTGTTGAGGAACCAAGCCTAAGAATTGTACTCTTGTGTACTTGTGCAATAGGATGTAATAAAAGTAGTCCTCATTCTGATTCTGATTGAGATGATTAATAACAGCAGTGCAGGGCGTAACACCCGGGTAAAATCGGCAGGAGCTATTTTGTCATTGTAGTCTTCATTGTGATGTTTTGTTACCGGTTGGGTTGTGTGTAACCACACCCTGCTGGTGCGACTGACTTCATTATTATTTCATTTATCTTAAGAATGCAATTACAAATGATTGACTAGACTGAGGGGATTGCATTTTTGGTTCCATTTTTTACTGAGGAAATAGGAATGTATCAATATTCAACGTAAACATAGGCTAACATTTTTAGCAATTAAAACTCCTTGAAAAAACACATATTTCTCTTAAAATTATACAGACAATACATCTTTTTACAGGCTTCATGGAGCCCAGTGGTTCATATGACCTCTGACACGCCGAAGGCCCTGGTTAGTGGGGTTGCAAAGCAGGCCACACTATTGTTATTCTGGGCCTTCGTCATTATACTTGGGTGTAATTATCTCCTCCATCAGATTTTCAGTACCGGTAATTAACACCAAATCAATACCAAGAAGTTGGGCATATCAATGTAAACTCTTATGGCCAAACATTTAGACGTTTTAATTATTCATTTGTATTGCTTTTTTTTTTAATACTTTCTATAATAATATTATTAATATGGGAGGTGAATGGGGGCAAAACGCTATAACCAACCCCTCCAAACGGGAAAACCTGAGAGTTGTTGAATACACATATGTAGGCTGGAAGTAAGGAGGTGTAACGGTTTACAATACACTTTACACTCTACTACACCTCATTAATTATTATAACTTATTACCACTGTTTTAGTTTCTCATATAACGACTTACTACATTTTATCCTTTTTTTTTATTGTGATCTATGCTGCTACTTATTTTTACATATTTTTCTCTCTATTTACTTTTATTGTATTGTTGCTGCTATGTGGCTGTTGAGAAACCAAGCCTAAGATTTGTACTCTTGTGTACTGGGACAATAAGTTATCATAAAAGTTATGATTCTGATTCTGAAATACAGGGAGCGATGCAAAATAGCTTAATTTAGCACGCAGATTTTTTTCGGCACAACACGCATAAGGTTTGTCTGGATAGTTTAGTCTGTAGGCTACCACGAAGATTTTGGAAAACCGTGAATAAATCACGCACGCATGCAAATGCCCAAACACACACAAACACACACACACACGCACACACGCACACACGCACGCACGCACACACACACACACACACACACACACACACACACACACGCACGCACACACACTATACACTACACACTACACACTACATACTACACACACACGAACACACAGACTATAAAGAGCTTTGGTAGAAAAGTACATACAAAATTACTCCTAGCCCAATCTGGCAACACTGATGTCAGGCGGCCTTTCGGGATACGGGAATAGCTGAGTTTTCCTGACGTTATTTATGCAAAAATGAACAACACAATCACACACATCCTCCTCATATTTCTATAGTAGCGTAGAAAACGTGGCGTGTGTTTGCATCCGAGTACCACGTCATTAAAGTTGAAACCCTGGAAAAAAAATCCGTCACGAACAGGATTCGAACCTGTGCGGGGAAACCCCATTGGATTTCGAGTCCAACGCCTTAACCTCTCGGCCACCGTGACTACGCATGTGCATGTCATAGTGTCTAATTTTGAAAGTGTCACGTGTTACGTCACGTTTCTTGCATTTTATATGGAACGGTTCCTTTTTAACCAAATCCACCGTAAAATATACGATTTCTGAGTCAAAGCATTGTTTTTCATATATATTTATTTATTATATATATATTATTAATGTTCAGAAACATGGAATATTTCTTCAAAATTCGGTTTACACTACTAATAAATAAAATGGAAGAAAAACACTGTCACCATGCATGAATGTTTGGTAAACAGGAATCCATACATTTTAAATATACTCTGGTGAGAATAACTGATCATCCTCCACCGACGACAGTAGCGGCCATCACGCGATCTCTGGCAAGAAAAGCAACCAATCTCAGAGGGGTAAATGATAATTGAAAAAAATATTATTTGTAGATTCTTTCAAAAAGTTTTTATTTCGTGAATTTATGTAAGCCACAGTTCATAAACAAGTCATTTGTAAAAATAAAATTAAGATATAATATAAATATCACCACACACACGTCAAGTGACCAGGTCGCGTGACCACGTCACGTGACCGAGTTAACTGACCAGGTCATGTGACCAGTTCAAGCGACCAGGTCCTTCTTGAGGGTCACGTGACCAGGTCATGTGACCACGTCATGTGACCAGCTCCTTCTTGAGGGTCAAGTGGCAAGTGCCCAGGTCATGTGTCCAGGTCCTTCCTGAGGGTCATGTAACCGGGTCATGTGACCAGGTCCTTCCTGATGGTCATGTGACCGGGTCATGTGACCAGGTCCTTCCTGAGGCTGCGCTGCAGGCTGGCAATGCTGGCGTCCAGAACCGCCATCCCGTGGCAGAAGGCCACCTCGTCCCTCGTGTCGAAGGTGGAGCCTGACCCGACCGACCAATGGGACGCCACCTCCCAGTGGGGGGAGCCGTGTGACTGGCCCAGGCCCGGCAGGGGGGCGAGCGCGTTGGAGCTCCGCAAGAGCCGGAGAACTTTCTGGTAGCTCTGGCCGCCGCCCCCCAGCGATGAGGTCGCTACTTCTTCTGGCGGTGCAAAGGTCACCCTCTCTGGAACCAGCCAAGCCCCTCCCCTCATGGACTCACTGGCGCCTCCCCTTATCGACTCACTGGCCCCTCCCCCAACAAACTCACTGGCCCCTCCTCCCACTGACACACTGCCCCTCCCCCCACTGACACACTGGCTCGTCCCACCACAGACTCACTGGCTCCTCCCCCATAGACTCACTGGCTCTTCCCCCCACTGACTCACTGGCTCCTCCCACAACTGACTCACTGGCTCCTCCCACAACTGACTCACTGGGTCCTCCCACAACTGACTCACTGGCTCCTACCACCACTGACTCACTGGCTCCTCCCACCACTGACTCACTGGCTCCACCCACCACTGACTCACTGGCTCCTCTCATCACTGACTCACTGGCTCCTCCCATCACTGACTCACTGGCTACCCCCCACAGACTCACTGGCTCCTCCCATCACTGACTCACTGGCTCCTCCCCCCACATACTCACTGGCTCCACCCACCACTGACTCACTGGCTCCACCCACCACTGACTCACTGGCTCCTCGCATCACAGACAAGCTGATGCAGCGGTCATCCTCCCAAACATCCGGGCAGGGCTCCAAAATACCAGCCCCTGATTGGCCGGCGCCCAGGGAGCTGAGGTACTGGTGGACCTGGTTGGACGAGGCCCCCGAGTGGTCATGCCCACGCTGGTGTTGGTCCAGGGCCCGGCGGGTCAGAGGGGGCCCCTGGAGCACACTGGAGAGAAAAGGGGCCATATTTAAGGGCCGATTATGGTTCCACGTCAACGCAACGCAAGGACCCCGCAGACGCTTCGACGCAATCGTGAACCTGTTTTGGTTCCGGCCCTTGCGGTGGACGCACGGAGGGTCCGCAAACCCCCTTGCGTTGCGTTGACGACGTGTAATCATAATTTAGCCTTTAGCCTTCAAGAAGTATTCAAGGGAGCATATTATGAAAACTACACCTTTCTTGAGATTTGGAGTGTTGTTTTGGGTCTCTGGTGCTCCCACACGCATACAAACTTTGAAAAAAGTCTGTGTAGGATTTTTTTAGCGAGATATGCAATTCTGAAAGTACCCCGACTACAGTTACCAAACGAGCAAGTCAGTTTCGGCGCCCCCTCCTACGTAGGAAGGGGGCACATTTGAATATTACCTCCCACTTCCCCACTCCCCTCCAATCAGAGCATAGCTACGATTATGTGGACCAGTGGACGAGCAGCTCCGGCGGGGGAAACGCAGCGGCAGCCCGGCAGCTCAGCTCCGGGAGTGCAATCCCTTTCTCCGCCGGACTGTCCGGAGGAGGAGACATGGAGGAGAAAGGGATGGTATTCCTGGAGCTGAGCTACGGCCGACAAAAGCTTCGGCGGCAGTCCGGCCGCTTCGGCGGTGTACTCCGGGAGCTGAACTGCTGTGGAAGCTGGCAGCTCCGGCGAGGGGAGCTCGGCGGCAAGTCCGGCAGCTCAGCTCCCGGAGTGCAATCCCATCTCCTCCATGTCGCGGTTCATGGACTTGGAGAGTCAAGGCCAAAGTTCCTTTCCCCCAATTCTTCTCAACCATGGCCGAGATATCTCCCACTACGAGTCTTCACTTGTTGTGTAAGTACTAGTGACGTCAGACGCAGTCTTTATGATTCATAATATCATCCGAGGCGCACACAGCTTTTGCCCGTATAATATTATATAAATACCCATACATAATATTATTATTATTATATTATATTATATGATAGATATAGAGCTCCAGGAGTCCGCAAACGGCAACAAACCCTTCTCCTCCATTCTGTGGTTTATTCTGACAGCTCATTGGTCAATGGGCAGCAGCTCATTTGCTTTAAAGCTACGGACACCAGAAACTGCGCATTCTGAAGGGACTGAAACAGAGGGGAATAGCGGTAGGCGAGATTTATTTTCCTAAAAGCTATTTCCAGCAAACAGCTTAAAAAACATGTTTTCTGGAACTCAAAAACTATGTTTACTTGCCGGAAAACGCCATGATATGTCTCCTTTAAGGGTCCCTATTATACCACCAGGTGTGAGTGTGATTAGCCGTTACAAGCCAAAAATCGTCCCTTCCCTTTGCCTTAGTGACATCCAAATTGGGCGTGTCCACCTATGTGTTTGCTGGATAGATCAGTCTACCAGCCCCCAGTGGACTATAGCAAACATTGTGATGTCACTAAAACACAGGAAAAGGCAGATCTTCAGACGTCTTCAAATGGCTAATCACACTCACCCCTGGTGGCCTCACCAGGGGTGAGTCACCCCTTTTAACAACATCCTTGAGCCATCAGCTGGTGCCTGTTGATTATGAGCAGCCTTTAAGTTCTTTTAAGATTTTCCATTTTAAAGCTTTGCATCCACACAACAACGTTTTCAAAACTGTCCTCGTCCACACAGAATGCAACAAGTGAAAATGGTGTAGTGAGTATGCGAGGCCACTAGGGGGTGGTGTAACTCTTCACCTCAAATATGCAAAAAAGAATAATCAAACATGTGACCATCCCTATGCACCCCCTGTTGGGTCATAGCTGAGACTACAAGGGCGGGGCTCGGCCTCAGTATCCTAACAACCCCGGACCGTTTAGCCTTAGGTGCATGTGCATAGTAGCAGCCAGCTAGTGAGAGTAGCAGCAGAGAAGTGATTGTTGCCGTTTGCGCACCCCTGGAGCACTATATCTACATAATTACATAATAATAATAATAAAATATAAACGTATCTATAATATAATATTATATCTAATATCACAGCCAAAAGCTATGTGTGCCTCGGATGAAATTATGAATCATATCGACATCAGAAGAAGTCCAGATCGAACCGCGACATGGAGGAGAAAGGGATTGTACTCCGGAGTCGTTCTAATTGACCACACCTGAGTACTGGGGGTGGAGTTATATAAGCAGGTTTTCACTCTCCTTCAGTGGGGCGGGGCTCGGCCTCAGCATCCTAACGACCTAATTGACCACACCCGAGTACTGGGGAGTTATTTAAGCAGGTTTTCACCCTCCTTCAGGTGAGCACTCTTTCGGTTGATGCAGGCACGCTACTGTTTTAAGGCCGATTCATACCTCCGGATCCGGATGAAATTCGTCCGTCCGTACCAAACGTTGTCTCCGGGAAATATACCTCTGTCCGGTTTCAGCATTGTTATGGATGTTACGCAGTACATCCTCTAGAGGGCAGTGACTGTCGTGACACAAATTAACAGCATCGACAATCGCAAACATAGCATCTGTAGAGGAGCTTTTGCTTTGTGTCATCCGAAATAGGAAAAAAAAAAGGTGCAAAAAGTGTAGCCCTAGGCGGCGGTGGAATGTGCACCCCTCACCAACCCGCAGATTATCTCCCCAAAATGTTGCGCCGTTTTAAATGACCAGTTACAACTCATTGCCAAAGCAGGGGAACAATAAAATAAAAAGATCAGGTATATCGTATAATATAAGTATAAAACGTTAAAATACACTATGTATACAAATCAGATATTATACTACTCTATCTATTTTCGCGAATGGCCTGACTTCTGACTCCATATTGCCGCCTCGATTTCCGGTGGTATTGCTCCGGTTCTCCCGGAGCACTCCGGATTCGTAAGCTCAGAGGCGACGGACCCATTGACGGACGAAACACCTCCGGGACCGGACGAAACGGTCCGTATCCGTATTTACCCTAGGGTGTGAATGGGCCTTTACTCTTTCACATTGGCACTTTGCTTTACCTAATTAGTTCCCCACAGATCCTTGCATTTAAACTAATTAGTAGTTACTAAATCTGTTTCGCCTTGTTTTGTACCATTTAAACTAAATTACCTTTTTGATTTAAAATGTAGTTTTTTGAGTCCCTTTTTTATGTGATGGCGTACGATTCCGTCGTTACACACGGCAGGAAACAACGAGCCGGTGTGCAACGTCTTTCTACCGCAGCGCCTGTAAGGGTCTGTGTTTCCAACTAAACTGTACTCTGGAAGACGGTTTTAAAAGTCGCCGCTTTCAGGCCCCAAAACATCCGTTGTCGTGTGGACGCGATGCAAAACCGCAGCGAGAGAGCCGGAGCGAGAGCCAGAGCGAGAGCCAGAGCGAGCCAGAGCGAGAGCCAGAGCGAGAGCCAGAGCGTTAGCCAGAGCGTGCGAGAGAGAGAGACTTGTAACCCACCTGCAGAGACCGGGCCGAGACGCCATTCCTTCAGCCTGTCTGGGCCAACAGGAGCACTGGCCAGACGTCCCAGGACACCGGGCCACAGAGCCTACACACACATAAT